>NW_005872133.1:9061-12604 GCF_000147115.1 Myotis lucifugus
TATATTTTATTGATTTTTTACAGAGAGGAAGGGAGAAATATAGTTAGAAACATCGATGAGAAAGAAACATCAATCAGCCGCCTCCTGCACACCTCCTACTGGGGATGTGCCGGCAACCCAGGTACATGCCCTTGGCCGGAATCGAACCCGGGACCTTTCAGTCCGCAGGCCGATGCTCTATCCACTGAGCCAAACCGGTTTCGGCACTTAGGAAGCACTTTAAACATGGATTTCAACTCAAACAGAGAGAGAGGGATCCCAGAGCGAGACTCAGGATTCCTGGGGCGGGGGCTCTACCACAACAGCCCCCCTGCCCCCTTCCCCAGAGCCCGGGGTCTGCGCGGGGGTGTCACTCACCGGCGCAGGATCAGCAGCAGGGACAGGAGGCCGATGACGAAGGTGGAGCACAGGTAGGCGGTGGCCAGGCGCCAGCGGGGCGGGTAGAACCCGTAGAAGAGGGGGGACCATTCCAGGAAGCCCTGCGGAGGGAGGGGCGCAGGGGGTCACCACGGGGCTGGTGGGCGGCGATCAGGGAGCTGGGCCTCCGGAGGGGCGGCACTCACCGCTCCCGAGAGCAGGTTGAAGAGCTGGGCGGAGAAGGAAACCAGGCCCTGCGGGTGGGGGTTGTAGGAGCCGCAGGGCGAGGAGGGGCCCGGGCCCGGGGGATCCGGGGGATCCGGGGGGCCGCCGTCCAGCCAGGTGGGCAGCAGCGTCATGCAGACCTTCAGCACCGAGGCCAGCACGTTGAGAAACAGCAGGAAGCGCAGCAGCAAGAAGTAGGACTCGGTGCCCGCGCCAAACTGGCCTACAGGGGGCGGCAGGCAGGCCCGGGTCCTTGCTGAGTCGGGATTCCGGCCCCTCCTCCCTCGGACCCAGGAGTCTAAGCCCCCAGCCCCTCCTCCCTCAGACCCAGGAGTCCAGGCCCCCAGCCCCTCCTCCCTCAGACCCAGGGGTCCAGGCCCCCAGCTCCTCCTCCCTCAGACCCAGGAGTCCAGGCCCCCAGCCCCTCCTCCCTCAGACCCAGGGGTCCAGGCCCCCAGCCCCTCCTCCCTCAGACCCAGGAGTCCAGGCCCCCAGCCCCTCCTCCCTCAGACCCAGGGGTCCAGGCCCCCAGCTCCTCCTCCCTCAGACCCAGGAGTCCAGGCCCCCAGCCCCTCCTCCCTCAGACCCAGGAGTCCAGGCCCCCAGCCCCTCCTCCCTCAGACCCAGGAGTCCAGGCCCCCAGCCCCTCCTCCCTCAGACCCAGGAGTCCAGGCCCCCAGCCCCTCCTCCCTCAGACCCAGGAGTCCAGGCCCCCAGCTCCTCCTCCCTCAGACCCAGGAGCCCAGGCCCCCAGCCCCTCCTCCCTCAGACCCAGGGGTCCAGGCCCCCAGCCCTCCTCCCTCGGACCCAGGACCCCAGCCCAGCGCACCCCCGATCCTCTTCAGTGTCCACCCCCAGGGCTCCAGGGTGTGCAAGCCTTCTCGAATCTTCTCCTTGGACCTCCGAAGCCGCAGGGCCCAGTTGGCCACCCTGGACCCGGACCCCTGAGCCATTTGGTCCCTGGCGTGGCGCTGCCTGGAAAAAAACAGAGTCAGAGACAGAAAAGGAAAGGACCTGGCTGCCCCCAATGTGGTGGCTCCTAACACGGACCCCACAGCAATAAAAGGAAACACGTGACGCTAAGCACAGGCAGCGGGCAGAACCCCAACACTGCGGGCCTCTATTCACACAGTCCCAGAGCGAGCGGGGGACCCTGCCCTTCAGGGAAGCAGAACCCGCGGCCAGCTCTGCAGAAGCGCCAGGAGGGGTCACGTGTGCGTGGGAAAGGCATTCTCCTGGAAGGGGGGGGGGCAGGGGAGGGGCACGCGGGGTGCTTCAGGGGCTGCAATGCCTCTCCCCATGGGCGGGGTTCCCCGGGGCTCTCACTATAGGGAAACTCTCTGAGTCTGTCCATCATGTTTCCTGCAGGCGAATCTCATCATAAAGTAAACATGCAAAACAAAACAAACACAGAAAGGAACAGAGAACGCCCTGGCCGGTGCGGCTCAGTTGGCTGGGCGGCGTCCGTGCACCAAAAGACTGCCCGTTTGAATCCTGCTCAGGGCACATGCGCGGGTTTTGGGCTAATCCCCAAGAAGGGGGTGTGCAGGAGGCAGGCGATCAGTCTCTCCATCTCACATCGACGTTTCTCTCCCTCTCCCTCTCCCTTCCTCTCTCTCTAAAAATCAACTTTAAAAAAGAAACAGAGAGCCCAGTTGGCATAGCTCAGTGGTTGAGCCTTGACCTATGAACCAGGAGGCCATTGTTCGATTCCCAGTCAGGGCACATGTCGGGCTGTAGGCTCGATCCCCGGTGTGGGACGTGCAAGAGGCAGCCGATCCATGGTTCTCTCTCATCATTGATGTTTCTCTCTCTCCCTCCCTCCCCCTTCCTCTCTGAAATCAATAAAAATATATTTAAAAAAAAAGAATTATAGAAAGAAACAAGGGTCAGTTTCAAGAGCCACCAGAGTAGCCACACGGGCCCCATTCATGAATGGTCCCCCCACCCCCACATGTGTTTCTAATGCTTTTCTGTTGTGGACTTGACAACAGAAGCAGCTTCTTTTTTTTTATAAATATATTTTGTTGATTTTAAAATATATTTTATTGATTTTTTACAGAGAGGGAGAGAGATAGAGAGTTAGAAACATCGATGAGAGAGAAACATCGACCAGCTGCCTCCTGCACACCTCCCACTGGGGATGTGCCCGCAACCCTGGTACATGCCCTTGACCGGAATCGAACCTGGGACCTTTCAGTCCGCAGGCCGACACTCTATCCACTGAGCCAAGCCGGTTTCGGCAGCTTCTTCACTTTTCACCGGGCCCTGCAAGTCCCTCGAGGAGGGAGGGAGGAGAGAAAGGAGCAGGGAGAGACAGGACTGGAAGAGGAGGACATAAGCAGAAGAAACACTAATCGGATTTCAGACACGGAGAGAAAGTGACGGTGGAGAGAGGCTCGGAGGGAGAGACCGGTGAGATTGGGCGCCCGGGCGGGAAAGAAGTTAGTGCTGAGCCACAGGGAGAGGCAGCCTGGCGGCCCCAGAGGCAGAGACGCAGGCGGGGAAGAGGACCCCAGAGAGGCAGCTCTGAGAGGCAGGGCGGGATGGAGGCTCAGGCCTCACCTGTGTGCCCGTCGGGCCTGCATGGGCCAGGGCAGCTCCCGGGAAGGGCCAGGGTCCTGCAGCTCCTTCTGGGCGGCTTCTGCGAAGGCCTGGATGTTCCTCTCTTCATCCTCGTCCTCCTCCAGCGCGCCCCAGGGCAGCACCCCCGGGCCTCGGTACCGAAGGGTAGCAGCGCTGGGCAGTTCATTCAGCACCGAGGACAGCGTCGGGCCTGGGCAAGAAGGCAGGCGAGGGGAGAACCCAGGGGTCCAGGCCCCCAGCCCCTCCTCCCTCAGACCCAGGAACCCAGGCCCCCAGCCCCTCCTCCTCCCTCAGACCTAGGAGTCCAGGCCCCCAGCCCCTCCTCCTCCCTTAGACCTAGGAGTCCAGGCCCCCAGCCCCTCCTCCCTCAGACCC
>NW_005872133.1:13030-27811 GCF_000147115.1 Myotis lucifugus
AGTCCAAGCCCCCCAGTCCCTCCTCCCTTCAGACCCAGGAGCCCCAGGCCCCCCAGCCTCCTCCCTTCAGACCCCAGGAGTCCAAGCCCCCCAGCCCCCTCCCTCCCTTAAGAACCCAGGAGTCCCAGCCCCCAGCCCCTCCTCCCCTCAGAACCCAGGAGCCCCAGACCCCAAGGGCCCCCAACCCCTCCTCTCTCAGACCCAGGAGCCCAGGCCCCCAGCCCCTCCTCCCTCAGACCCAGGAGTCCAGGGCCCCAGCCCCTCCTCCTCCTTCAGACTCAGTGCGTACCCTTCAGGCCCCAGGAGTTCACTCTTCAACTTCCTTTTCCCTTTTATTGATTATTTGGGGCCCCTGGCCCCTCCCACTCTTCAGATATTTGAGTCCAGCCCCTACCCCACACTCCTCCGCTGGGCCCTGGATTCCCAGCCTCGGATTCCCTTCCCCCCAGAAACCTGGGAAAGGAATGGACGCCCCTCCCACTCCCGCCCTCGGGACCCAGCTGTCCGGCCTCATCAGGGCCCCTCGCCCACCCGCGGGCCCAGCTGGCCCCCACCTGCTCTGGCCTCCCGGGGTGCCGGCCACCTCCCAGGGGGGCCCCAGCCCGGGGGCTCCCAGGCCGGGCTCTCCTCCATGGCCCCGAGCGGCTGCTTCCGTCCTTGGCGACCAGCGCGGAGGGCACCGCCCGGGAGGCGGGGCCGGGGCAGGTGCACCTGGGCCGGAGGGAGCGGCACTTCCTCCACCTGCGCGCCGCTGCTGCGGGCGGGGTGCTGGGAGCTGGAGTCCACGGCACCGGCGGGCACTGCTCCGGGCTCGGGGCCCCTGCCCCCCACGTGGAGGGACCCCCCAGACACTCCACACAGTCCGTGCACAACGCTTTATTGGGAGAGAACCGCACATGCGCGCGGGCGCGGCCTCAGTTTCCCCTTTGGGAAACCGGAGGCGATGTTCCCTCCCGGCCCGAGACGCGGGTGTGAGGACACAGAAGTGGAACGGAAGCCACGGGGAAGCGGTGCCCGCACCCCGAGGGCCTGGCCGCGGGCCCTGCTGTCCGGGAGCCCGGAAACCGGGAGGTGCTGCGGGGCGGGGCGTCCTGTCTGGGCAGCGCCTTGGGGCCCGGGGAGCTGGGCTGTGCGGGTGCTGCGCGGAGCGGGATCCTCTCCAGGCCCCGGCCCCGAATCCAGGGCTTCCCGGGAAGGAGCCGGCTGCCGGGGTCACGGCATCCCGGGCAGAAGCTTGGCGGCCTGGCCGGGCGGAGGCGCGGGGGCAGCTCACTCCTCCCGCAGCTTCTCGGGGGCGAGGCCGGCGGCCTGGGGCGCCGCCTTCCGCCGGCCGGGGCCGCCCGCCCCCACGGCCAGCCCGACGCCCAGCGCCGCCAGCGCCAGGACGTGGATGCAGAAGTAGACGGAGGCCCAGTAGCGGAGGGTGTCGCCCAGGGAGAGCAGCACGAAGCCCATGCACATGTAGTCGTAGGCGCGCATCTTCAGGAACCAGTGCGCCCAGTCCCAGGCCTGCTGGCCGCCCGGGCCCAGCCGCCACCGCAGCGCCGCCTCCAGCCGGACCTCGGCCGCCAGGCACAGCGGGATGGTCAGGAAGCTCAGGTAGTAGCCAGGGTGCAGGCCGTGCCAGTAGGCGCTCAGCAGCATGGTCCAGGCGCTCCTGCGGGGGAGGGGTGCGGGGGGGAGGGGAAGGAGGGTGTCAGGCCTCAGCCCCCTCCTCCCCCAGACCCAGGAGGCTCTACTTTCTTTTCAGGAACCCAGTTAACCCCCCTCAGCACCCCCTTCCTCTTTGGGGACCCAGGGTTACAATCCTGCTCTGTGATGGCTCTGACATCTCTAGCTATGGCCCCCTCTCCTTGTGCACCCTGAATGCGGGCCCTCGAAAGCCCACATATTTGGGCTCTGATTTTCACTTCTATGGAGGACTCGGAACTCTTCCGTTTAGCTTGAGTGTGGCCTGTGGTGTGTGTGTGTGTGTGTGTGTGTGTGTGTGTGTGTGTGTGTGTTCTGTCCTGCCCATGGCATCAACATTTCCCTCCGACACTTCCTGAAGCGTCAAAAACCACCTCATGGGGGACACAGTGCTGACCACCCCATCGTTGGGGGCGTAGGGACCTCTTCCTGCTCTGGTATTTTGTTAATCCTCACCAGAGGGTATTTTCCCATTGATGTTTAGAGAGAGTGGAAGACAAAGAGAGAAACATCAATGTGGGAGACACACATCCATTGGTTGCCTGTAGCACATGCCCCGGCCAGGGCCGGGTGGGGATCAAGCCTGCAACCGAGGTCCCTGCCCTTGACCGGAATCAACCCCAGGGCCCTTCAGTCCACAGAACTGTGTTCTTTCTCTCCTACTGACGGTGGAGAGAGAATTCCCTGGGTTGGTAGAATGTAAAGATGTTTTCCCCATGGGGGGCGGGGAGGAACAGGACAGCATCTCAAACTTGTCCTCCATCCGATCTGCTTCCTCCTCTGCCTCCCTGACTCTCCAAAGACTTGTCCGTGCTCTTCTTCAAGGTCTCCCTTCCATTCTCTTTAATTGATGGTTATTATTTTGTATTAGAGAGAGAGGAAGGGAGAGGGAGAGAGAAACGTCAATGTGAGAGAAACATTGATTGGTTGCCTCCCGTGAGCACCCTGACCAGGGATGAAACCCGCAACCCGGGTGTGTACACCGACTGCAAACCGAACCTGCGACCTTCGGGTGTACCGGACAACACTCCACCAAGCGAGCCACACCGGCCAGGACTCCTTCCATTCTCCTGAACGCACCCAAGCGGGCTCTCACCTCCACCCTCCTCACTGCTCCGGGCAAGGTTGCTGCTTCCCATCACGCCCAACCCAGAGGCCCCACCTGCCTTCATGGAACTGAGCCCCTGGAAGCATCCGACACAAAGGATTCCTCCTTGAAACGTCCGGCTCCCTGGGCTCCCTTCCGGAGTGAACACTTGCCTGACCTCCGGTCTCATGCTGCGTCCTTGCTCCCCCTCGTTCCTGGTCCATACCAGTCTCTCTCAGTCTCAGCGCCACTGACATTGGGGGCTGGGGGGCTCTTTGTTGGTGTGACCGTCCTGTGAGCATCCTATGATGCTGAGCAGCACCCTGGACTCCGCCCACTAGAAGCACCTCTCGTTATGACAAGCACATCCCCGCACATGGACAAATGCACCCTGGGGGCAGCACCAGCGCCCCAGTTGAGAACCCCTGGTTTAAACACGGGAGCGTCCTGGGCTTTGGCCTCACACTCAGCCTCCGAGCTTTAATATCGCCTCTACCTGAGGATGCTCCAGTGTCCACTTCTCCCACCAGCCTTTCCCCGAAGCCCAGGACCACATCACTGACTGCCTCTCCAAGAACCCCAGCTGGGAACCTAACACCCACCCACACCCGAAACTCCCTCCTGCTGTGTTCCCTTCTCAGGAAACGGCCTTTCCCTGCCCTCGGTGACCCACACCCACCCCCCGGCATTGTGTTTCATTTCCTCTCTTGTCCATGCCCCACATCCAGTCCGTGCCAGGCCTGAGTCCAGCTCTCAAACCCACCCACGTCTTCAGCTTCTGTTTTCTATTCCAGCACATCCTCATCTCCCACTCAGCCAGCCCCAAAGGCCTCCGAACTTGTCCCCCATCTTTGCCTCCTGCTGCCTTTCTCCCCCTCCACTCCATTCCCCACACAAGGCCAGGGGTGGTCTTTATAATGTAAATCGGATCATACACTCAGGTAGGTCTGCTTCCAGAACTCCCACTGTTGCTGCAGATACTCAGGGAGCTCTGGGAAGTCTCCCCCACTGGCCATGAGGGCTCAGGGGGAGGTTCTTACGCCAAGCACGCCAAAAGCTAGAAAGATGAATGGACAGAACCCCGGCCCATCAAAAGCTAGCAAAATAATTGGGTATTTTTAAAAAGTCCTCCCCTCCCTGTCAGCACTGTGGGCTTGAGCAGGAAGGGGAGATGGTCTTGGAGATGGGAGTCCACCATTCCCCCCGGTTGTGCGGCACCTGAATAAACCTCTTTCCTTCTGCACCAGCACCTGCCTCATGAATTGGGCTTTCCTTGTGGCAGGCCGCCAACCCTGTGTGTGTTATTTTTGTAGCACTGCCACTACCATTTTTTGTAATGGCTTCATTATGAGAAAGCTTCGTTGGGTATCCTGACCTCATCTGGTGGCTCCAGGAAGGCTGAGTGACACCCGGGAGGTTGCCTAACCTGTCTGAGCCTTACTCTCATCCTTCAAATGGGGATAACAGTTCCTACTTCCTAAAGTTTGAAAGATAATGTATTGCACAAAGTCTCCACTGAAGAAATATTGGATGAGCCCTAACCGGTTTGGCTCAGTGGATAGAGCGTCGGCCTGCGGACTGAAAGGTCCCAGGTTTGTTTCCGGTCAAGGGCATGTACCTGGGTTGCGGGCACATCCCCAGTGGGAGGTGTGCGGGAGGCGGCTGATCAATGTTTCTCTCATCGATGTTTCTGGCTCTCTATCCCTCTCCCTTCCTCTTTGTAAGAAATCAATAAAATATATATTTAAAAAGAAAGAAACTACGACTCCCTTGACCCTCAGGGGAGGAGGCCCAGCCAGATAGCGGCAGGCTGCCCCATGTGCTGCTGGAAGATGTAGTTCCGTCTGGTCTGGGGCTGGCAGGCTCACCTGAGGACGTAGGAGCGAGTGGGCGCAGTCTTGTAGATGTACTGCGCCAGCCACCACTGCACCGTCATGTTCCAGTACCGCATGCCCTCCCGCACCCGCGTGCAGAAGTCTGTGCCGTAGCAGTCGATGTTGCGGATGGTCTCGTAGTCGTACTCCAGGGCAGACGCCTCCTCCAGACTGGGGGGTGGAGGGTGGGGGTGGGGGACAGACATGCAACTCAGCCAGGCCCCCTCCCGATGCCAGTTGTTGTCCCAGCCCCGATGCTAAGGAGGTGGTGGAGGGCAGGTGACAGCCCCCTGGCTGTCACAGTGGCTCGGGCAACAGGGAACGGTAGCCCAAAGGGAGCCTTTTTGGGGAGGAAGGAGGTGGGGCGCACAGTTCACCAACAACCGTGTGCTCTTGGCCACAGGGCCCCGAGAAAAAGCCTTGAAGGCCACGAGTCCTTAGCAACCCGACCCTTCACTGGTCCCCGATGCCAGGGAAAGGCCATTCCTTAGCAACCAAGCTCAGTGTATTCAGAGAAGCCTCCAAGTGCTGTCCCCTCTGAGTCGTCGGACACTGCGGTTGCTAGGGAAGTAGCATCCTTAACAACGAGGTGGCCCGTGGTTGCTAGGGAGATGTTCGAGGCCTGGATGGTCTCTGTTGCTAGGGAAAGGTCATTCTTTAACAACAAGATCTAGGATGTTTAGAAAAGGCTCCGGAAAGGGCCTTTGGCTATTGGTTCTTACGATTGTTCAGGAAGTGTCATCCCCAGCAATCTGGTGGTTCCTGGTTACTGGTGCCAACACCCCCAGCAGTGGGAGGCATCCTTGGCCCACCTGGGTGCCTGGTGGCTTCTGATAACGGGAGGGGAGCCATCCACTCGGAGGGGGGGCAAGCAGGGTTAGAAAAGCCTTTGGTTCCCACCGGGCATTTTCTGGGGGACGTCCTCTCCAGCCACTGGAGGTCCACCCATGGTTAGAAGGGCAGTGGAATAAATTCCCGTGGGGGTGCCACCTCCCCCACGTGGAATGGCAGTTCATGTCTGCTTGGGCACGGCCCCACCCGATCAAGGAATATTTCATAATTTACACCGAGGAGTGGCTGCTCCCCCAGTCCTGGCTGAGATGACTGCGGTTGCTAGGAATAGAGAGGCAAGTCCGTTCCTGGTTGCTAGGGGCACCATTTCCCTAGCAACACAGGAGCAACACTTCCTTAGCAACAAGAGAGCCCATAGTTACCAGCAGTGTGACTTACCTAGCAGTGAAGGAGCTGGGGGGTGTAGCCTTGTTAGCAACAATGTCAATCCATTGTTACCAGGGGAACTGGCTTCCTTAGCAACATAGGAAGGCGACCTGCGGTTGCTAGGAATGGTGTCCCCTCTGCTAGAGGCCAGCGCGTCAGGGATGCCATTTCCTTAGAAACAGGGGCAACTGCAGGCTGTGATAACGTCCCTTTGGGGGTTGGGGGGAGGGAGAAAGGAAATGCTGGCTCCAAGCGACAAAGGGGCAAGTTGGTGCCATTTTTATAGCAACAAAGAGCAACCCTTCTAGCTGGAAGGAGTGGACCATGGTTGCTAGGGAACCGTTTCCCTAGCAACAAAGGGCAACCCATCACTGCCTAACGATGGCATCCTGAACAACCAGGAACAATCGGATTATTGGAGTGACATTTCCATGGCAACCGAGGGGCCACACATGGTTGCTAGGATACTACCTTTCTTTTCCTAGCGACAGAGAGCAACTCGCCATCCCAAGGGGTGATAAGCACTGGCAACAAGGGAGATCCACAGGTATCAGAAATGCTGTTCCCTGGGGCAGGGGAAGGCGAACTGTGGGTGGCCCAGGGGCGACACTGTGACAACAACAGGTGGTGGCCCTGGCCCCGATCCCCGCTATCCTCCCTGCTAGGGGCAGGGCCAGCCCGTGGTGATGGGGCCTGCCAGGTCTGGGGTCACCGCCCTCCCGCCGCCTGACCTGCTGGGGGGTGCGCATGGGAGGGTGGGGCCGCCCCCAGCCCGGGCTTTGGCGGCCACGGGGTAGGCCCCGAAGCCGGCGGCAATGCAGCCGCACTCCGCGGCGATCCAGGCCACGTAGAAGCGCATGCGGAAGGCGAAGAAGACCGGGACCATGTAGAAGAGGCGGGCGGGCAGCGGGCGCGCGTAGAAGGCGTCCTCGCGCACGGCCTCCAGCGGGAAGAGGTGCGAGGACAGCAGGAAGAGCAGCCCGAAGAGCGGGGCCGGCCAGGCGCGGCGCAGCAGGGGCCGCAGGCTGGGCACGGCGCCCGGGAACGGCTGCTCCAGCCAGTCCAGGTACGTGCGGTAGCGGAAGAACGGGCCTGTGGCAGAGGGGCAGGGGCAGCGGTCAGAGACCTACCCGGCCGGACCGGGGACGGAGGGCAGGGCTCAAGTCTGGGGGAGGCGAGGGCCAGAAACCTGGGGGCTGAAGGGGGACAGAGACCGAGAGAAAAGCAGAGACAGGGGTGGGGGAGGGAAACCCAGAGGGAGGGGCTGGAGACCCAGAGTAAAAGGGACAAGAAGGGCCCTAGCCAGTTTGGCTCAGTGGACAGAGCGAGGCCATGGGCTGAAGGGTCCCGGGTTCGATTTTGGTCAAGGGCACATACATCGAGGTGTCTCTCTCACATCGATGTTTCTCTTTCTGTCTCTTCCCCTCCCTTCTACTCTCTCTAAATATCAGTGGGGCCCTAGCCGGTTTGGTTCAGTGGATAGAGCATGGGGCTTCGGACTGAAGGGTTTGATTCCAGTCAAGGGCACATGCCTGGGTTGCAGGCTTGATCCCCAGTAGGGGGTGTGCAGGAGGCAGCCAATCAATGATTCTCTCTCATCATTGATGTTTCTATCTCTCGCTCCCTCTCCCTTCCTCTCTGAAATCAATAAAAATATAATAAAAAAAATCAATGGAAAGATATCCTCAGGTGAGGATTAACAAAATGTAAAAAATAAACTAAAATAAAAGGGACATGGAAGCAGAGGGGAGGACAAGGGACTCAAAGACAAGAAAAGTGGGACAGACAATTGTAGAGGGGGACAAAGACCCCGACAGTGAGGGGCACAGAGGCTCTGACACAAATGGAGTCAGACAGACAGACAGACCGACCGTCCCGGGAACCCAGGAGGACTCTGGGGTTTGTTCTCAGTGCTAGGAAACCCTGGCGAGCTGTTGGGGCTGGACAGCACCAGTCACCTTTCACAAGGACTCCTCAGCCACTGAGTGGGGTGGGGCCGGCAGAGGGACGATGATGGAGAATGGGAGGCTGTTTCAGATAAAATGACAGCCCATGTGAGGGAGGGAGCAGTGGGTGACAGAGGTGACAGCTGTCAGGAGCCTGGCACGTCATAAAGGCCGTGCAGCGCGTGCGTTCATTCTAATCTAAATGCTCACGGTGAGCAGGACGGCGCAGACAGAAAGGTAATCAGTGGTTCCAGGGACTGGGGCTGGAGGAGGTTTGGGGGATGATGGCTGAAGGGAAGTGTTTCTCTCTTTTTCTTTTCTTTTTAAAATATATTTTATTGAATTTTTACAGAGAGGAAGGGAGAGGGATAGAGAGTTAGAAACATCAATGAGAGAGAAACATCGATCAGCTGCCTCCTGCACGCCTCCTACTGGGGATGTGCCCACAACTAAGGTACATGCCCTTGACTGGAATCGAACCTGGGACCCTTGAGTCTGCAGGCCGACACTCTATCCACTGAGCCAAACCGGTTAGGGCTCTCTCTTTTTTCTTTTAAATATATATTTATTGATTTCAGAGAGGAAGGGAAAGGGAGCAACAGAAATAGCAACAAGAGAGAATCATTGATCAGCTGCCCCCTGCACACCCCCCACTGGGGATCGAGCCTGCAACCCAGGCATGTGCCCTTGACCGGAATCGAACCTGGGACCCTTCAGTCCACAGGCCGATGCTCTATCCACTGAGTCAGACCGGCGAGGGCCGCAGTGTTTCTCTGTGGGGTGATGAAACTGTTCTACCACTATGCGGCAGGGGCAGTTGCACAACTCCGTGAACACACTGAACACCAGCGAACTGGCCGTGGCGATGGTGGGAAAAGGTGTCAATTATAGCTCAATACAGTTGTCATTCCCAAAAGGCTACACGGAACCACAGGCCGAGAACCGGCAGAGTCTCCCCTGGGGGAGCCCTGGGTCCAGTGGGAGGGTCTGGCGCAGAAGCTCACCGTGGGAGCGGCGGATGCTGGATGGGGAGAGGGGGCAGGGGAGGCGGGGAGAGGCGGGCCGGGGAGCAGGCACTCACCGGTCAGGATTCCCACGTAGCAGTAGCTGTAGCTGAGTGTCTCCATCAGAGAGGGGATGTAGGGCAGCAGCCCCAGGCTGGGCCCCTGGCTGAAGCCCGCAGCCATTTCCTTCCTCTGGGCCAGGTGCAGGTCCTGTACCTCACTGGCCAGACTCACCAGCTGGGAGGAAGGGGTGGGGGTGGGGAACAAGTCAGACTCGGTTCCGCCTCACACCTCCTCCCTTAAGCTACCCCTCTCGGCAGCCAAGGATGCTGGGGTGCAGCTGGGAGCCGAGTTCTACTCCCCAGGGAGCATCTGGCATCTTAGAGTCTCTATCGATGGCAGGTGCTCACCAGGGCTCACTTCTGGGCCCACCTGTCTTCTTTTTTTGTTGTTCTGTTTTGTTAATCCTCACCCGAGGATATTTTTCCATTTATTTTTAGAGAGTGGAAGGGAGGGAAGAAATGAGAGAGAGAAACATTGATGTGAGAGAGACACATTAATTGGTTGCCTCCCACACGCACCCTGACCAGGGCCAGGAGTCAAACCTACAACCCAGGTGTGTGCCCTTGACCGGGAACTGAATCCATGACCCTTCAGTGCACAGGCCAACCACTGAGAACACTGCCTAGTCTTCTTTCTCCGTGTTCCCTCCTTCTTTGTTCTCCTGCTGCCTGGGGCTTTAGATACCCCTCACCTTCACCTCATGACTCCTACACTCTGCCGGAAGCCGGTCCACCCTTGCTGCTTGACACAGTCACTGCAGGGAAGAAACATCTGCACAGCATATGTTTCAAGGGACCTGGCGTATATGGCATATGTTTGCTCCCCCTCTTAGCGCTATGTGTTTTAAGCAGGACCACCTCCCTGAGAAAGGTTGTTTCCCCAGGTGGAGATTTTTCCCTGGAGTTAGGGATTAACAGGACTAAGGAAGGGAATAAATCAGTAAAACCCCCTAGTGTTACAGAAATACCATGTACTACTTATGAAGAACTTGGACTAAGACTGTTGGCAATAAATTTGGGACTTGGGCCCACATCCCCAGGGGTCTGCCCACCAGGGAAAGCACCAAAGCCTATACCCCTGGAGACCCACCGACACAGGGCAGTCCCAGGGAAGGCAAGCAGGGAGGCTGGGAGGACATAACCTTTACTGGGTAGGATAATCTCATCTGAACGCTGTCTCCGTGTCCTTCATTCTTCACCGACTCCGTTCACACCTTTGGGAACCCCTGGACCTGCTGGGGCTGGACCCCAACAACACTCTACTCCTGGCTGGGATCTCTCTCCCCCAAACCTATTCATCAAGTTGCCTCTGACCAATATTCAGATGTCTACCGGGCACATGCACAGTATTACCCACTCCCCAAACCAGATCCGCTCCCCTCAGGCAATGGCACCGCCATCCCATTAATTGTTCAGGCCCCAGATCTATTCCCTCAGGTCTCTGGAGCCCAAGCCCTGCTCCTTTAGTTTTGTCTCCACCTCCACCGTGGGGCAGAGTCTGCCCAGCCACGGAGGAAGGCAGGACTGGGGGCTGGGGTTTCATTCCACTGTGGGCTGGTGTGACCCCAGGGACACCTCCGGGGGAGCTCGCCTCTCTGCAGCCTCCTCCTTCCCGGCTCCTCTGCCTGCCCCTCCTGTCGTCCCCTGGGGCTCCTCCCCAGCGGCTGGGCCAGGGTTCCTCCTGAGCTGTCCCTTCAGCTCCTGCACGTACTCATCCTAAATTGGGCGTTTGCTGTTGGGACTCGGACTGACCGAGCTGCCCACAGCCTGATTGAGCCGCCAGCTGGACCGCATCCCATCTCGCCCTTTCTGCTGCAATCGCCTGGAAGCACCCGGAGCGAGATTTCTAAACACGCAAATCTGCCCTGGCCAGTGGTTAGAGCATCGTCCCCTACGCCAAGGTTGCGGTTTGACCTCTGGCCAGGGCACAGACAAGGATCAACCAATGAATGCACAGATAAGTGGAACGACAAGTCGATGTTTCTCTCTCTCCCTTCTTCTCTCCCTAAAATCAATAAATACATTAAAAAAAAAAAGAATCAACCAAGGAATGCATAAGTGGAACAAGTCAATGTTTCGCTCTCCCCCTTCCTATCTCTCTTTAAAATCAATAAATACATTTAAAAAAAGAATCAACCAAGGAATGCATAAATACGTGGAACAACAAATAAGCTGTTTCTCTCCCCTTTCCTCTCTCTCTAAAAATCAATAAAATTTGGGAAAAAAATGCAAATTTGGTCACATTACCCCTCCTGACAACAAACCAAAAACCTCTTCCGAGGGATCTGGGCCCCCACAGGAAGAAGCCCAAACTCCTCGCATCGGCCAGCAAGGCCCTGCGTGGTGTGGTCCCTGCCGCTCCTCCTTCCTTCTGGGACCTGTCCATGTGGCCGGCACACAGCTGGCCAGCAGCTGCTCCCTCCACTGGCGCTGTCCTTGCACGTTGATGACCATGCCTCCACCTCTTCTCCCTAAGCATCGCCTGCTGTCCCCAACTCCCTCCTGAAGGGACCCGGTTCGCTAGCTCGGGTGCCTGTTCTGCTCACTGATTGGTGGCCAGAGCCCTGCGCCCCGTGGGAACTCAGGCTTTTTGACCTGGGATGGGGCCTGGGAAGCTGTTTTCACCGATCTTCCCAGGTGACTTAGCGCCAGACCTGGGTGTCCTGGTTTCCTGTCCTTGGATAAGTGCCTTCCCCCAAAGCTGGTCTCCCTCTTTCACAGCACAGCTTGCCCCAAAGAGGCCGGAAGGCGTGTAGGTGGGTACTTAGCTCCGCCTCCGGCCTCCCAGAAATGCAGTATTCAAGGTACCTCTTCCCCCAGGGTGAGAACTGAGAGGTGAGGCCCCGCCCAGGGTGCGTGGGAGATAAAATCCCGCCTCCCCTGTTCCTCCTGGGAGCGGCGGGGAGGAGGAGGTGAAGTTGGGGGGTTAACTGGCACACGGGAGGGTGGAGGGGAGTCTGACCTTCAGTGTCAGCAGCAGCTGCACGGCGTTGGTGAAGGGCGTGGGAGTGGGCAGGCCCAGCAGGCTGAGCGCGCGGAAGAACAGGAGGTAGGAGAAGGTCCAGGCCAGGGCCAGGGCGTGGCAGGAGCTGGGGCAGAGGTAGGAGGAGGTGGTGCCGGGCTCTGGGAGCTGACCCGGCCTCCGCCTCCCCACGTTCTAGCTACAAGCCCTCCCCGACCTCCCCACCTTCAGAGACAGAAATTGGGGGGCAGGGGGTGTGGGCAGAATGAACAAGATTGAGAGAAGAGGCATAGCCACATACAAATGCACAGAAATAAAGAGAATGAGAAGAGGTTGAGAGAGCTTCGGGCTTCAGGGTGAACACCCTTCCATCCACCTTTTACTGGGAGGAAGGAGAGGGAATATGAATATGAATATGAGAGGTGGCAGGGCCAGCAGAGGAGTGATGTCGCCCTCTCCTGAATCCATGATGAGGCTGTCGAGGACCCAAACACACACACAGGAACGAGGCCCAGGAAAGCAGGAGAGGAAAACACGAATGACCCAAAGAAACAGATCAATGAGAGACGCCCACAGAGTGAGGCAGAGGTCAGGCAAGACTCGAGAGAAGAGACAGGTTGCTACCTCTCCCCCCACCTCCCCCACCGCATCCTCACCAGGGCTGGGCCTGAATGAGGGCCCAGGTCCCAAGGATGGTGATCAGAGAGTGCAAAGTGTGGGGGCCACAGGTGAACAAGGTGAGCCCCAGGCCCACGGCGGCCGCCCCCCATCTCTTCAGCCCAGGTCCTGCAGGGAGAAGAGAGAGCATAAGCCTTCCAGGGGTTCACCCCTCTTGGTCCCCCCACCCCCTCCTTATTTTCCACTGGGGAGGGAACCTGACTCACCAGCTTTCTTAAAGAGGAAGCCGATGGGGATGGAGATAAGCAGAACCACTAGATATGTCCACTCCTCTGGCGACATGGTCTGGGGGAGGGGCAGAGGTTCACAGTCAGAACCCAGGAGTCGGGACCCCCAGCCGCTCCCCCTGCAGGGATCCAGGAATCTGCTCCTCGGTCCCCGGCTGTCGAGGAGCTTGGAGCCCTACCCTCAGCTCCTCTCCTTTGAGAACATAAGAATCCGGACCTCCAGGCCCTTCCTCCTCCAAGAATAGATTCCACCCGTAGGCCCCCTCTTTCGGGAACCCAGGCCTCCAGCCCCCTCCTCCTACGAGGATCTGGTCCCCCAGCACTTCCGTCTTCGAGCACGCAGGTCTCCCGACCCCCAGCCCGGCTCCAGCCTGCACACCTTCTCCCCCTCTCCTGCCTCCAGCCCCGAGGGCGGGCCTCCCGAGGGTCTTCCAGGCTCCCTCCCCAGCCCCACTCGGGCTGCGCGCACCCGGCGCGGTCAGGTCCGCCCGGAGAAGCCACAGGCAGTTACGCCATCCCGAGCTCGGCCGCGTTCCGGCGCCGCCCCCGCCCCCGTTACCCCCAGATGGGCAGCGACCCCACCGCTTCTCCGGGCGCTCCCACCCAGCCCACCTGGGTCGGCGTCCGCGCCGCCCGCCAGGCAGGAGGCGGCTGAGCAGTCCCGGCCCGAGGTCCACCCCGGGCCAGCCACGCCTCCCCGCCGCGCGCCCCCGCCTCTCTCGGGAGCCGGACGCGCTGAGCGATCTGGAGCCGGGTGCGCGGCCCCCGACAGGCTCAGAGGCAGTGGAGGAGCTGGCACTCGGCGCCGGGAGCACGCGTCCCCGACTGGACCTGGACTCCGGAACCACCGAACCAGAATACACAGCGAGGCGGGGCTTAGTGCTCGGAAAGGGGAGGGGCCAGGGCTTCGGGCTCCGAGGAACAGGACTGGTCCGGGAAGGAGGCGGGGCCTCCGCTTCGGGTTCCTTCTGGCTCAGTCTCGAGGCAGCTTGGAGGCGGGGCTACGAGCTTCGGTGTTCTTCGGAGATGGTCGAATACCGATGGTCTGTGTTCGGAAGTGGGCGGGGCCAAGAACTTCGACCGGAGGTGGGCGGGGCTTCGTTTTCCTTCGGAGATAGTTGGGTGCAAGTGAACCGGATTGGCTGATGGGCGGAGTCTCACGTTTAGGGAGGCGGGGCCACCGGCTTAGACCACAGGAAAGAGGAGGTAACAGGACATTCTCAGGGGGCCAGGCCGACAGAGTCCGGACGTAAGGGGGCGGGGCCCCAGGCTGCGTCAGCGGAGGAGGGCGGGGCCAGGGTAATACGCCTCAGGTTAGGGAGGTGCGTCCCGGGGGGCGGGGCTAAGGTGTTTCACTTCAGGGGGAAGGCGGGGCTACGGTCCTGCGGGGCGGGTCCCAGGCTTCCCGCTTCGCTGAGGTGGCGGCGTGACGAAATTGACGCAGGGGGTCCGCATGGGGCGGCGGTGGAGGAAGCCGCTTGTGGTGCGCTGCTAGGGGGCGGCCCCGCCGGCGCTGGGAGCTGGTGTTTACGAGGTGACCAGCTGGTTCCATCGGAGGACGCCGCCACATTCTGAAGGGGAGCGAGGCGGCGGACCGCGCGCCCACGAGTGGGGTGAGCCTGTCCGGGCGGAGAACCGACAGCGGGTGCCCAGGGGGCGGGGACTCCCCAATAGGGGGAGCGCTGGCGGCAGGAGGGGGCGGGGCCTCAGGCTGCGGGTTGACGGGAGCTGAAGACGACCGAACACCGAACCGCTTACGTTCGGAAAGGAGCGGGGCCTCCTGCGCGAAAGGAGCCAAGTTCGGAGGCATCCGGATCGGGCGTGGCCTTGGCCTCGGGATGTCCCGGCACCTGACGGAACGGCCGAAGGGAGACAGACGCCCGCTTCGCGAGAGGCCGGTGCAAATGGGCCTCCCGAAAGGGGCGTGGCTCCGCTCGGAGGCTTTTCTGGGGGCGCGGGGGTCCGGAGCGCGAATGTAGACCGGACCGAATGTGATCCGGCGCTCGCGAGGGGCGAGCCGGCGCCAGGGGCGGG
>NW_005872133.1:28095-44049 GCF_000147115.1 Myotis lucifugus
GAGACCCCCGAGGCGGTGGGATCGCTCCGGGCGGCTCTGTCGGTGACCGCGGTGCCCCGGCTCCCGCAGGAGGATGCTGGTGGTGGAGGTGGCGAACGGCCGCTCCCTGGTGTGGGGGGCCGAGGCGGTGCAGGCGCTGCGGGAGCGCCTGGGAGTCGGGGGCCGCACGGTGGGCGCCCTGCCCCGCGGGCCCCGCCAGAACTCGCGCCTGGGCCTCCCGCTGCTGCTGATGCCGGAGGAGGCGCGGCTCCTGGCCGAGATCGGCGCCGTGACCCTGGTCAGCGCCCCGCGCCCGGATCCCCGCCAACACAGCCTGGTAAGGGGGCGGGCTGGGGGGCGAACTCCCTGGACCGGTGCGGGTGGGATAGTGGGGGGGCGGGCACCTGGGATCTCCGGTTCGGGCCCTAAGGCTGGGGGGGCTCGGGGAGTCAGGCTTCCTGGCTTCCTAGGGGCGGGCATACCTGGATCCTGAGGTTCCAGCTAAGTTTACTCCGCAGGCTCTGGCATCCTTCAAGCGTGAGCAGGAGCAGGGCTTCCAGGAGCAAAGCGCCCTGGCGGCCGAGGCCCGCGAGACCCGCCGCCAGGAGCTCCTGGAGAAGATCGCAGAGGGCCAGGCGGCCAAGAAGCAGAAGCTGGACCGGGGCTCCGGGACCAGCGAGAGCCAGGAAGCCAGTGAGAACCCAGCCGCGGAGGATGAGGCCGGTGCGAGCCAGGCTTCTGGAGAGCAGGAGGAAGCCGGTGCGGGTGGGAGTGGAAGCCCAGGACCTGGGGGAGGAGAGGGGAGATCTTTGGGGAATTCTGGCTGGGACTTTAGGGCTTGGGTGGGTCTCCCTCGGGGATGGGAGGAAGACCTTCCGTCTTGGATTCACCAAACTCTGGGGTTCACCTCCGCAGGCTCCTCCTCTCCCCAACCAGGGCCTTCCGAGGGGGCGGCCCCCCTGCCCAGGTCTGCCCTGCTCGTCCAGCTGGCCACAGCTAGGCCTCGGCCCATCAAGGCCAGGCCCCTGGACTGGAGGGTGCAGTCCAAGGACTGGCCCCACGCCGGCCGCCCGGCCCATGAGCTGCGCTACAGCATCTACAGAGACCTGTGGGAGCGAGGCTTCTTCCTCAGCGCGGCTGGCAAGTTCGGGGGCGACTTCCTGGTCTATCCTGGTGAGTTTGGCCCGGGGCCTCCGGTTGCTGGCCCTTTCTTCACAGGCCCACCACAATTCTGCCTTTTTCTTTTTTTGTCTCATTTTCTCAGCGTCTGAAACACATGGAAGGACAGGAGACACTTGGGACCCCCAAGCTTATTTGGGGGACAGGATAGTAAATTTTATTAATACTTCCATCCAGAAGTTTCACCTAAAAATACATAGGTATATCAAACATATAAGAAATATTAACTGCAGTATTTTTTACAGTATTCAAAACAAAAGTTAGATAGTAATCATGATGAAGGATGATGATTAATAAGCTAGTGGTTAAACATCACTGGTAGCTGTTAGAGAAGCACCATTAGTTGTCAGACTGATACAGGTTCATGTACATTTATAGTAAAAATGACCAAAGGGAGTGCGCTGGCCTGGAGGCTCAGTTGGTTGGAGCATCCTCCCAATGAGCTATGGTTGTGGGTTTGATCCTGGATCAGGGCACATAACATGAGTCAACCAATGAATACATGGATGTGTGGAATGACAGGTCGATGCCTCTCTCTGTAAAAAAAAAAAAAAAATCAATAAAAATGACCAAAGAGAGAAAAAAAGAATAGCTTGTAGAAAACATGTTTAGTAAAAAGTAATTCACGTTTTATATTGTTATACAGTTGTATACACATTATTTAAGTAGCCGTAAAGATTGTGGCTCTAGTGAAAGACTATGAAAAGAACTTAGAATAAAATGGAGCACCAAGTGGACTAAGAATCCTATCAAGAAAGTAGAAGAGGCATGAAAGGATGTACTCTACTCCAGCCCAACTACAGTGGTTACTTGTGGAAGGGAATTTGCATCAGGTATAGATAAACGGACTAGATGAATCACTTAATTTTTGAGTTTGTAGTAAGGGTACCTCTATTATGTAACTAAAAATTTAAAAAAATTAGGCCCTGGCTGTGTAGTTTAGTTGGTTAGAGCACTGTCCCGATACCCCAAGGTTTTCGGGGTCAGGGTACATAGAAGAATCAATCAATCAATCAATGCATAAATAAGAGGGATAAGAAATCTTTTTTTTAAAAATTTAATTTAATTTTACTTTATTGTTTTATTGCTTAAAGTATTACAAAGAGTATTACATATGTCTCCTTTTTTTCCCCGCCCTTGACAAAGGAGGGATAAGAAATCTTAATCTCTCTCTCTCAAATCAATCAATAAATGAAAATATTAAAAAATAAATAAAAGTTTAAAGAAATAAGTCTGCAAAATATCACCCTTTTTGTTCTCCCTAAGAACGTGAAAAGATATAACTTTCTGATAAGGTAGTCAGAGCTCAGCTATTGATTGGAGACTGCCCACTAAGTCTTCCGCAGCTGAGGGGAGAGTCTTAGCACTAGGTGATGTACGTAGGTAGATTTTAGTGCCACTGTACATTTTATTTTTTATTTTAATTAAACTTACTGGGGTGACATTGGTTGACATGATCATATAGGTTTCAGGTATGGTTTCTATGTCACAAGATCTATATTTCACCGTGTGCCCACCACCCAAGTCAAATCTTCTGCCATCACATATATTAGGACCCTCTCCTCCCTCTGCTGTACTTCTATACTTTTCGAGAAGATGAATACCTGGGTCTAAGGATATTTGTGGCTTTTTAATACTTTTTGAATCATTTATTTATTTTTTTGTTAATCCTCACCCGAGGATATTTTTCCATTGATTTTTAGAGGGAGTGGAAGGGTGGGGGAGAGAGTATCACTGGGGCCAGGGATTCAGCCTGCAACCAAGGTATGTGCCCTCGACCGGAATTCAATCCAGGATCCTTCAGTCTGTGGGCTGACACTCTATCCACCGAGCCAAACCAGCTAGGGCTGATTTTTTTTATTTTAGAGAGAGTGGAAAGGAGCAAGGGGTGAGACAGAGACAGAGAAAGAGAGAAACAAAGAAATCACTGTGAGAGAGACATTGATTGGTTGCCTCCCGCATGCACCCTGACCAGGGCTGGGGATCAAACCTGCAACCAGGTAGGTGCCCTTGCCAGGTAATTGAACCCGAGACACTTCGGTGGTGCACAGGCCAGTGCTCTAACCATTGAACACACCTGCCAGGGTGTTATTTTTTAATTTTTAAAATTTAGGGAGAGGAAGGGTGAGAGAGAGAGAAGAAACAAACAGCCCTAGCCGGTTTGGCTCAATGGATAGAGCGTAGGCCTGCAGACTGAAGGATTCTGGTCAAGGGCACGTATCTTGGTTGCAGGCTCCTCCCATGCAGGCGGCAACCAATTGACACCGATGTTTCTCACTGTCTTTCCCTCTCTCTTCCACTCTCCCTAAATCATCAATGGAAAAATATCTCCTGGTGAGCATTAACAAAAGAAAAACAAACAAACAAACACATCAATGTGAGAGAGAAACATTGATCTGCTGCCTCCCATATGTGCCCTGACTGGAATCAAACCCTCCACCTTTTGATATATGGGATTATGCTCCAGCCAACTGAGCCACACCAGCCAGGGCTAAGGGTATCTATTTTAAAAATACTCACAGTGGCCCTAATCGGTTTGGCTCAGTGGCTAGAGCGTCGGCCTGTGGACTGAAGGGTCCCAGGTTCGATTCCGGTCAAGGGCATGTACCTTGGTTGTGGGCACATCCCAGTAGGGAGTGTGCAGGAGGCAGCTGATGGATGTTTCTCTCTCATTGATGTTTCTAACTCTCTATCCCTCTCACTTCCTCTCTGTAAAAAAATCAATAAGATATTTTTTTTTTAAAAAAAGATAATAAAAATACAGTGGCCCTAGCTGGTGTTTCTCAGTGGTTAGAGCATCAGCTGCACACCAAAGGGTCTCGAGGACAAGTACTGGGTTTTGGGTTTGATTCCCAGGTTGGGGTGTGTGTTGGAGGCAACTGGTTGATGTTTTTCTCCCCCCCCACCCCCCCCACCCCCGCCTCCCTCCCTTCCACTCCTGAAAAGCAATGGAAAAAATAGCCTCAAGTTAGTGTTTGCTAAAAGGATTCCCTGCCTCCTGTCGGCAGGCAGTCCGGTGTCCCCCAGCCTCTGCCACTGGAAACCGCTGCATGCCTCCCTTCCTCACCCAGGTGACCCGCTCCGCTTCCATGCCCACTACATCGCCCAGTGCTGGGCTCCCGGGGACCCCATCCCACTCCAGGACCTGGTGTCTGCCGGCCGCCTGGGAACCAGCGTCAGGAAGACGCTGCTCCTCTGTTCTCCGCAGCCGGATGGTAAGGTGGTCTACACCTCCCTGCAGTGGGCCAGCCTGCAGTGAACTCCAGAGACTTACAGGGCGTGGCTGCGTCTGGGGCGAGAGCCTTTCGACATGGTCCCAAGTTCATCTCTGTGTGGGAGACGAGAACACCTTCCTACCTCTGCCTACGGCTAGTTTTTGATTCCAGATTTATGAACACTACATCCTCCTTGTGTCCCTCCATGTTTCAAAGCACTTACTGGCTGTGTTGTTTTTGTAGTTACTTGTTTCCAAACTGTGAGCTTCTTGAGAGTGAAGACTCGGTTTGATTCATCTCTCTTTTCTACAGGGCTCAGGTCCCAAGAGATCTCAATAAACTTGTTGAATAAATGTGGAGTTTGTGATTTGGATCCTTAGGACAGTCCTGGGGAGTGTGGCCCTTTGCATCTGCTTTTCATGAGCAAACGTCTGGAGGAGGGAAATGACTTGCCCAAGGTCACACAGCTAGTAAGTAACAGGGCTGGGATTTAGAACCTGGTCTTTCTCACTCTGAACAAAGTCTGAGCTATTCCCACCGTGTTAAACTTCCTTTTGAAAATATTTTAATGAAACATTTCAGATGCGTCCTATATAATAAAACCCTAATATGCAAATCAACTGAACGGGGGAACTACTGGCAGAATGACTGGTTGCTATGACATGCACAGACCACCAGGGGCAGCTCCTGTGTTGAGCGACTGCCCCCCACTCCCACCCCAGAGGGAGGCAACCGGCAGTAGCAGCCCTTTCCCCCCCCATCAACCTCCCCCATCACCCTGACCACCAGTTGCCCTATAGATGGCCCTGACCGCCAGCCAGGTCTAGGGACCCTACCCTATATATTGGGAACAGTCTCTTAGATTTAAAAATTAAAACCTGGCAAGGCTACTCTAACACTGAAAAAAAAACAGGATGATGCAGTGATGACCTGCATGGCCTCTGGCTTGCACATTTTGTGGTCAGCCCTGATTCTGACACTTATAACTGTGTGACAAAGCCAATTACTTAACTTCTCTCTGCTTCAGTTTTTCCAACCATAAGATGGGGAAAATGGTACTACTGCCTCAGAAGGATCATGTTATGTACTTTTTATAATCAGGGCAAAAAAATGTAGCTGCCCATACAACAGCAAGATGCCTTTCACCTGTATGAAAAGTATGGTCACTGGTGCATGTAGCATCCTGGATTGTGAGAGAGTGCAGGCTGGGCTGAGGGACACCCCCCACCCCCCATGCATGAATTTTGTGCACTGGGCCTCTAGTATGTAAATAAAAATAATGCATGAAGAGAAGAAGGAGGTGAATGTTGTTTCAGAACAGGAGTTTAGAAAGGGGAGGAGAATCTCAGGAAATGCTCTTGGGTCTTCTGGAATAGCATACATTTATATTCTAGCTCCTTTATTATTATTTTTTAAATATATTTTTATTGATTTCAGAGAGGAAGGGAGAGGGAGAGAAACATTAGTGATGAGAGAGAATCATTGATTGGCTGCCTCTTGCACACTCCCTACTGGGGATGGAGCCCGCAACACGGGCATGTGCCCTTGACAAAAAACAAACCCCAGACCCTTCAGTCCATGGGCGGACGCTTTATCATGGGACGGGGGTGGGCAGATGGATGAAACAATGATCCCTGTAACAGTGCCAGGACTTGATTAGAAACTGATAGCTTCCCTAATTTTTGTCCCTGGTTCCAATTTAAGATCAAGAGAAAGCCAGGCCCTGGCTGGTTTGGCTCAGTGGATAGAGCATCGGCCTATGGACTGCAGGGTCCCGGGTTCGATTCTGAAGAAGGGCACATGCCCAGGTTGCAGGCTTGATCCCCAGTAGGGGGCATGCAGGAGGCAGCCAATCAATGATTCTCTCTCACTGATGTTTCTCTCTCTCTCTCCCTCTCCCTTCCTCTCTGAAATCAATAAAAAAATATTTTAAAAAATGTTTTCAGATAGCACACATGAAAATAGCCCACCTCCAGCTTTCCCCAGGCCAACAGCCTCCAATCAGGGCACACCTGGTGTTGCTCAGTGGATGTGGGTCCATCCAGGAACCAAGAGATCCTGGCTGATTCCTGATCAGGGCACATGCCTGGGTTGCAGTAAGGGGGAGGAGGGCGGCACAGCAGGCAGCCAATCAATGATTCTCTCTCATCATTGATGTTACTATCTCCCTCGCTGTTCCTCTCTGAAATCAATAAAAATATTAAAGAAAACAACAACAGCCGAAACCGGTTTGGCTCAGTGGATAGAGTGTCGGCCTGCGGACTGAAGGGTCCCAGGTTCGGTTCCGGTCAGGGGCATATACCTGGGTTGCGGGCACATCCCCAGTGGGAGATGTGCAGGAGGCAGCTGGTCGATGTTTTTCTCTCATCGATGTTTCTAACTCTCTGTCTCTCTCCCTTCCTTCCTCTCTGTAAAAAGTCAATAAAATATATTAAAAAAAAAAACAGTGGGGGGGGGGGGATAGGGGGTAATGTGGGGATAAGGACACATATGTAATAACTTAATAAAAAAATTAAAAAAAAACAAAAAATAAAACTGTACCTTTTTTGCACTATAAAACCCTTCTGCCTGCCTTGGACTCTGCCAAAATGCAAGTGACGGTGATTGATGCTCTCACTCTGAATAAATATCTTTTGCTTGTTTTCATTTATTTCCACATTGTGCAGTCTTGCACACATTCTGTAACCACCTTTTGGTGCCTCCAGACGGTCTCTGTGAAATACAATTGATAACAGTGTTAGTGCTCCTTAATGAGGCCAGGCAACTTCTCTGAGAGCGCTCATAAGCATGCATTGAGGATTAAATACATCAATTCATATAAAATTCTTAAAACAGTGCCTCCTGTGCAGTAAGCATTTCAAAATGCCACCTATTACTTTTAATACAATCATGGGCCACTAGAATCCTTAAAACCCAGACAGTGTTTGGCCCAAAGCCTAGCACATTTAAAGAGCTCAATAAACATAAATCTAACGACACAAGCAAAGCCCTGGGGTGTGAATGGGATTATTCCAGGGAGAAAAGGACCAGAGGAAATAACCCTGAGGGTAAGATGCGGGCAAAGGAGATAAAAAAACTGCCGATTCCTCCAGGTGACAAATGGTGTCACGGTGGAGCAGACTCTGCAGGGAGAGGTTGCCCAACAGTCACCCGGTCCTGGGAACCAACCTCAGAATAGAAACTGCTGCCCTAGCCTGTTTGGCTCAGTGGATAGAGCGTCGGCCTGTGGACGAAGGCGTCCTGGGTTCGATTCCAGTCAAGGCCTGTACCTTGGTTGCAGGCTCCTCCCTGGTGGTGACCAGGGACCCTAGTCGGGGTGCATGTATGGAAAAATATTCTCGGGTGAGGATTAAAATAATTAAAAATAAAAAAGAAATTGCTATCTTGGGGAAAGAGGCACCAGCCGCCCTGGCCGGGGTGGTTCAGTTGCTTGGAGCATCGTCCTGAAGCGCCAGGGCTGCCGGTCCCATCCCCGCCCTGGGCACAGGCGGAATCAACCAGTGAGAGCATGCAAGTCGATGTATCTGTCTTCTTTCATTTCTAAAAATCCATAGAAAATTAGAAAAAAAAAAAAGTAGGCACAAAGCTTTTTTATCCTTGGGTCTTACGTTTAAAATAACAAACAAACGCCCCCTCCTCAGAGTCCGCCGGAACCATCCTATGGGAAGTACCATTTCCCCTCAGTCATTATTAGTAATTTTTATATTTTCTTCATGGTTCCCGCTCCGAAGGGATTTACTTCCTTCAATTTGCTATTTTTTTTTCCGTTCCCCTGAGACTCTAAGCTCCGTGAGCAGAGGGGCTGTGCATTCCCGGTTGTCACCGTGCGGAGCAAATCCTGGCGCCCGCGGAGGGAGGGCGGCCGTCCCGAGGCAGCCCGAGCCGCTGGCTTCGGGGTGACGTTGTTCTGAGGAAAGAACGACTTCATTGTTCACCGAATCCACGGAGAAGCTTCTGGAAGAAGCTGTGAGCCCCCCGAGAGGGAGCCGTCTGAGGTCTAGAAAGGGTGGCGGTAACGCCTCCAGCATTACACCGACTCGGAGGCCAGCAGGCGGGATTTAGGGAACCACCGCGGGGCGGAAGAGGGTCCCCACTTCCGGAGGCGTCGGTGCCCCGAGTCCCTGTCAGGCCGAGAGCCACGGGCCCCCTTTTATTAAAGCCGCTCTGGCCCCGCCTCTCGTCTCCACAGAGGGGCCGCCCGCCAACGCCCCTTCTGATTGGTGCAGGCGGGCGTCGTGCGCGATGACGTCACGCGACGGCGGCGTTGCTATAAAAGCGCTGCCGGGGCGCGTGCGCTCCTCTTTCTCAGCCGGGTCCGCGCTTGGGTTAGGTGGGTTGCTGTGCTTCCTGGTTCTGGTGTGGGTTGTAAGGCCGCGTGGGCCTCTTAAACTCGGATAAAAACAGTGAAGAGGTTGGGGCGGCCGGTGAGATGAGGATGGCTGGACAGGACGGCTACACGTTTGTGGAGTGAAGGCGGTTCTGGAAGTTTTGGGGACGTTCTCGCGAGATCTCTGGCCGCCACGGGATTCTAGCGTAGTCGTGGGACCGCGCAGGCGCCAACCGCGTTCCTCACCACCGCGTTTCTCTCCTGCGCAGGCGGAGCAGCGCCGCCAACATGCCCGTGGCCCGGAGTTGGGTTTGTCGCAAGACCTATGTGACCCCGCGGAGACCCTTCGAGAAGTCCCGCCTCGACCAAGAGCTGAAGCTGATCGGTGAGGGGCCAACGCAGGGTTTTGGCTTCCGGGGTCGGGGGGGAGGCGAACGCGTGGGTGAGGCCGGCCACGTGCTCGGTCTGTTCTAGTTCTCCGCGGTGTGTCCTCTTCCCTCTCCCCCAAGTTCAGAACTTTTAGTGGTTGGGGAAGGTTTTTGTGCACCCCCGAGCCACCAATCCAGCTTTGGCACTAGTCCCTGGGGACAGCCTGTTCGCTCATTAACTCCTACTCCCCTCACCCCCCCCCCCTTTTTTTTTGCAGGAGAGTATGGGCTCCGAAACAAACGTGAGGTCTGGAGGGTCAAAATTCACCCTGGCCAAGATCCGCAAGGCTGCCCGGGAGCTGCTGACGCTGGACGAGAAAGACCAACGGCGTTTGTTTGAAGGTGTGTATGGGATCACACAGGACAGCCATGAGGTGCGGGGCCACTGCGGTTCTTCTAGGCGTGCCTGTCCAGTGGTCAGAGTGTTAAAGTGGAATAAGTGGATCCTTGGCGTTTAATGGGAACGTGGGAGGGGGGGGGCGTGGAGAAGTGGCTCTGGATACAAATCCCTACACTGTCCCTTATGAGGGATAATGGAGGTTAGTTTACTGTTGACCAAAATCAATAATGCCCGCCAAGCTGGGGCACCTGGCTATAGCTGTGTGTGTGTGTGTGTGTGTGTGTGTGTGTGTATGTATGTATGTATGTATGTATATAATGTGACATGGTTCTGGTGGGGATAGACAGTGAAATTTCTGATGGTGACTGCAGGGAGGGGGACTTGCTGTGTACATTTGCCTGCTTAAATAAGGCGGTCAGGGGCATTCAGGTGACATTTAGCAAAGGCCTGAACAGGAGAGGACTTGTGGATGTCACAGGGAAGACATTTAGACTCTTGCTTAAGGTCTTAATTTTCTGCTTTGAGATGGGAAGTTAGTGGAAGATGGACACGATCACACTCAAATTTTAATAGTACCTCTTAGATTGTAAGGTGGCAATAATTATAAAATAGCTGATGTTTTATAAGGATTGGCTAAGTACTTTTTTCTAAGATCTTGGTATGTGTTATTTATTTTTTAAAGAACTCAGTTTTTTATTTATTTTTTATTTTTAAATATATTTTATTTTTTACAGAGAGGAAGGGAGAGAGATAGAGAGTTAGAAACATCGATGAGAAACATAGATCAGTTGCCTCCTGCCCATCTACTGGGGATGTGCCCGCAACCCAGGTACATGCCCTTGACCGGAATCGAACCTGGGACCTTTCAGTCCGCAGGCTGACGCTCTATCCACTGAGCTAAACCGGTTTCGGCGGTATGTGTTATTTAATCTGCACAGCACCTCATAGGGATGGCTACTGATACCTGTAAGAACAAATGGTGAGAGAGGCCTCCCTTTGACAGTCTTATGACACTGGTCCCCTTTCCCAATGACACTGGTATTGGGTGAGACTGAATCCCAGAGGTTGTAGGGAGCAGGCCACTGCTGGTTCTGGTTTCAGGACTCATAGCTAGTCACAGTGAAACTTACTCAAGGCTGTAGTTAGATGACAGTCATGTGGCAGAGATGACAGGTGATCTGTAGGTGTCCAAGGATTGTGGTTTTCCAGGGTAGAAATGGAAATTGCAAGGGGAAGTCAGCACCTTCACTTTCTAGTAAATGAAGCCATTTAGCCACAGGAAAGGGAGGGGGAGAAGTGAAGCTAAACCTTTCCAAGGACGAAAGTTTTGGGCTTTTATCTCCGTGTTAAGGTGCTAATTAGCTATAGCCTGTGCTGTGAAGCTGGTAGGCTTTCTTAACTCCAGGATATTAGCTTACGCCCAGGCTTTGTTCTGGGAGTCATAGTTTGATAACAGCAGCCCTTAGTCTTGCAGGTGAATGCTGAGCCCTTTTAGTGGGTTGTCATTTTCCTTCCTGACAACTCTGAGGAAGGTTCTCCTTTTCCAGATGAGGACATACCTGTATGTGGTCACATGCCCTTGCTGGTGAGATGGATGTAGCCATAGGAACCTGCCTTAGGGTTGTGTGAGGGTCACACCAGTCACATGGTGGCTGGCATGTTGACTCCTATGTCAGAATTAGCTGTACGTGCACTGATGTCCCACCAGCATGGTCAGCATAGGGTGGAGGACTTGCACCCATCAAGTGTGAGCTCAGCCAGAACCGTAGCTCATGCTTCCTCCCCTTCACCAGGCAATGCCCTGCTGCGGCGTCTGGTCCGCATTGGAGTGCTGGACGAGGGCAAGATGAAGCTGGATTACATCCTGGGCCTGAAGATCGAGGATTTCTTGGAGAGGCGCCTGCAGACCCAGGTCTTCAAGCTGGGCTTGGCCAAGTCCATCCACCATGCCCGTGTGCTGATCCGCCAGCGTCACATCAGGTACCACCTATGCCAGGCTCCCTGAATCCCTCAGCCCCCGCCACCCCCATCCCTTCTGAAGGTTGCTCTCACTAAGCCTGCTGTCCCTGTCTCCTGTGCAGCCCTCGGAGGTGACAAAGGTGTGAGCTCACCTTGAGGGTACAGAGTGACCCCTACAAACAGCTTGTGGGGAGCTGGGGGCCGCCTCACCCCCCCATAGCCCAGCGCAAGGGTCACTGCGGCTTGAGCCGTACACCTTGCGAAGGCCTCTGCCAGGCATGCAGGCAGCTGGACAGGTAACAGCTCTGGTGCCCCCAGTTGAGAGAGAAGACATTGGGCCTCAGTTTGCTTGGGTGGGCTCAGCTGGATCCTGGACCCACTCGTGAAGTTGTTCCAGACCCTGATCCTCTTGGATTCTTGCACTGTGGGTGTTAACTTGGCTAATGGACCACAGTCCAGGGTCTGGTGCGGCGCAGATGCTGGCTCAGGGTGGTGGCTGGTGTAGTGAAGACAGGGCAGCGGGTCTTGCCCTTTCTATAAATTGGCACCACTCGGGGGGAGCTATGCAGTAAGTGGCCAGGATGCTGCTTTATGGAATTGCTGCCTAAGCCCTTCCCTAGCCCTGCGACGACCCACGGGCAAGAGCCTCAGTCACATTTCTTGTTGGAAATGACTTCATAGAGCCCAGCCTCCGGCTGCTGCTTCCAGGGCAGTGAAACTGCAGGAAAAGGAAGCTCCGTGTCTGGCACAATTCAGAATATTGGAAAGTTAGATCTCGGATTTATACACTGCCACCTCACCTCATTGGCTTTGTGGCCTTGTGTGGTTACCTCTGAATCTCCCTGTTGTGTGAAATGAGAGAAGCTCATCTCACAGTATCTGTACGGGTTAGATTAGATGGACCCGGAGGCCATAGGGTCAGGAGGCCCGGCCAGCTTAGCTGTGTGAGCGCAGCTATAAATGCCAAACCTGTCAGCTTGAGGCACAAATGAGGAGAGTGGTGTCTTGTCCGGTGTGGGGTCCTACTCCCCCTTGACCTGCCATCCCCCCTCCAGGGTCCGCAAGCAGGTGGTGAACATCCCGTCCTTCATTGTCCGTCTGGACTCTCAGAAGCACATCGACTTCTCCCTCCGGTCTCCATACGGGGGTGGCCGCCCAGGCCGCGTGAAGAGGAAGAACGCCAAGAAGGGCCAGGGCGGGGCTGGAGCCGGTGATGACGAGGAGGAGGATTAGGTCCCCTCATCCCCCCTGGACTGGCGGGGTGTCTAGTTTTACATTCAGATAATAAAACACTTTGAACTGGTCTCTATGGTGATCTCTTTCCCTCCCTGCTCCGAACATAGTCTGTAGCTGGGAAAAGCGTGGCCTGGGTTCTTCACCAGGTTACTTAGAGCTAGTTCACACCTGTCAAACTTTCTGCACAGGGGGCCTGGCTAACCTGGTTTGGTCACATCCTTGTGGGCTTTTATTTCTGGTGTAAAACAAACATCCGTATACACTGCAAAGTTATCACCCCCTAAAGTCTAGTTGCTGTTAATCAAAAAATTGGGGATGCTTCATGAATCTGCACGTCATCCTCGCGAGGAGCCATGCTGAGCTGTCCACTGTTTGTATGTGCTGCTGCTGAAGCCACCACTGTGGGTACTTGTGACAGCTTGTAGGTGCCAGTCCTTGTCCTAAGGTAGGGCCTGTGCTAGTGGACAAAACATTCACACAACAGGGAGACCAAGGCTATAACGGGAAGGTTCTTTGAATCAAAACTTGATTACTATTGGCAAGCAAATTTTTTGTTAATCCTTGCCTGAGGGTATTTTTCAATTTGCTATTTAGGGAGAGAGGGAAGAACAAACAAATTGGTTGCTTCCTGCACAAGCCCCAGCCAGGTATATGTCCTTGACCGGAATCAAACCCGGACCCTTTGGTCTGTAGGCCAGTGACATTAACCTGTTGAGCTCAGCGTGTCAGCATTTTGAAAAACCCTAACCTAACTCTGGTGCCGTGTCACATAGAAATTTTTTTGATATTTGCAACCATAGTAGAACAAAGACATTTTTGATATTTTATACTCGTGACCCTGGTGCACAGATTTGTGCACATTGAACAGGAATTAATTAGAAGGTGGCTGGCGGGGCGGGACTGGGTGAGACAGGTGGGATATTCCCTGAAACCAACCTCCCAAGTTCCCTCCCGGGCATCTGTGGAGTGAGCGGGGGTCCCTTAGGTGGGGTCCCTTGGGCTGGCCTGCAGAGATCGGGCCAGAACCAGCTCTCCAACATCCCCCGAGGGGTCCCAGGGTAAGAGAGGGCACTCTGCAAAGTTGCTTTCCTACAGGGTGTGGAACACAAGTGTGCAGTAAACCAGATTCTGGGCTGATGGTGCCCCAGCAACAACGTAACCCATGGCCAAAGGGGGAGTCGCGAGGCCCTGCGAGGAATTGGGCTCTCTCCTCTCTGGTTTTGGGGTGCGTCACCAGAGAAATGCAGCTGTCAAGTCACTGCAGCTCGGCAACTCCTGCAGTGAGTACCCCCTGGTGGTCAGTGTGCATCATAGCAACCAGTCAGACAGTGGGAGGGACACAGCATATTAGTCTTTTATATATATAGATATTTAAATGCCATTTAACAAAAATCAACCAAAAAAATGAGTTTGCATGTCACCTCTGATAGGCGTGTCAAGGTTTGCCATCACTGCTGTAGGCTGACGTTCTAGCCACAGCCAAATTAGGGTGGAAATCATTTTAAGTTTAAAGATGAGCATTCTGAATAAAAACCAGGAAGTTCTGAAAGCTGGAGTCATTTGCATGTAGAGCAGTGATTCCCAAAGTGGGCGCTACCGCCCCCCGGTGGGCGCTGCAGCGATCCAGGGGGGCGGTGATGGCCACAGGTGCATTTGGGGGCAATGAGTAACTGCTATTAAAATTTAAAAAAAATTAATTTCCAGGGGCTGAGTAATATTTTTTCTGGAAAGGGGGCGGTAGGCCAAATAAGTTTGGGAACCACTGATGTAGAGGAAGTAGCAAGTGGAGGTCGGGTCAGCTCCCACTTACAGCTTTTGACCCTGGTCCCTGGCAAGAAGTCTGGGTGAGGGGGGGGGGGGGGTGGGAGCTGAGAGCTGATCTGGATCCATCCACCTTGGTTTGCTGATGAGTTTTAATTGACAAGATCTACAGGCTCATTTCACAGCTGGTTACAGGATGGTTGATGGGTGGATTCCCAGTTCTGTCTTGAGATTTAAGTGAAGTGGGGAATGGTTAGTGGCCATGGAGTAGCGCCCCTCCCCCTGGGTCTGGGGGATGAAGAAGTGGTCAGGAGGGAGCAGGCTTCTCTTTTTCTTGGTGAGACGCTTTCTCAGGGGAGGAAGTGGCTGAGTCTTGGGAAATGAGGAACACGAAGTTGAGCAACCCCTCAGTGGTGCAGCCACCTTGCGTCCTGTGGTTGGTCCCCGTCTGGGAACTTTTGGGCTCAGTTAAGTGCACAGTGACAGTGGCCGGGCAGTAGGCCCCCCCTCAGCCCGAGGTTGCCACTTGCATACTTACTGCCTCGATGGCAGTTCCCTGGGATCCTTGCAGTCAGCAGGGTCCCTGTGGCGGGGTCTGTAAGTCAGCTGAGTAACGACGCAGTTCCTGGAAGCAGTTAACTTCCAAAAGGTCCCAGGAGCTGCTGGGGGCACGTCAGGTCTCCAGGCTGGCAGGGGTCACTACCTGAGTGTCCATGGCAGCAGCTTTCACGCCTTTTAGGGTCCCTGCACGGACCTCCCTGGAGTGTGGGGTCTGGGTCTTTGCTGGGCTAGTGCATGGCCAGAGAAGCATACAAGCTGGGCTCTTCTCGGGGCTCCTCTGATGGGGAGGAAGGGGGTGCACTTGACTGCTGGCTGAGGGTCAAGGGCTTGAGCTGGGCGTAGGTCACATCCTGGGGGTCTTCAGGTGCCGCAGCCTGTGGTGGGGAGAATGAAGACCCGTGGTTGGGGTGGGGGAGCCTGAGACCAGGGAGGAAAGGACACAGTCCTGGGGCCTTAGTGGCCAGGGCTCTGCTGGACACAGTGAGGGGTGGTCTCCTTGGTTCTAGTCTTGCCCTGCACCAGTCATTGTGTCTTTGGGGGTCTAGGGGAGGAGGGATGGGAGGTTGGAAGGTTGGAGGTGTGAGTCTGGTGCTGGGGAGACAGGAATTGGGCATGGAGCCGTCACCATGGGGGGACAGACCCCACTGCTGCCCTCAACGGAGTGCCATCCATTCCCTAGGGCAGTGATGGCGAACCTATGACACGAGTGTCAGAGGTGACACGCGAACTCATTTTTTTGGTTGATTTTTCTTTGTTAAATGGCATTTAAATATATAAAATAAATATCAAAAATATGTCTTTGTTTTACTATAGTTGCAAATATCAAAAAATTTCTATATGTGACACGGCACCAGAGTTAAGTTAGGGTTTTTCAAAATGCTGACACGCCGAGCTCAAAAGTTTCGCCATCACTGCCCTAGGGTGAGCAGAGGGAGCCTGCCATGTACAGAGCCTGTTGGCACCGGTGTG
>NW_005872133.1:44227-53105 GCF_000147115.1 Myotis lucifugus
CCTGACGGTCCAGCTGTCTTTCCCGCTCAGGCTGTGTGTCTTTCGCGACAGCATCTGGTGGGGACAGAACAAGACCATCTCATCTCCTGCCAAGATTCCCTGAGATCTCACCTGGCAGAGGTGCAGTGACGTGGCCAAGGTCACACAGTAGGAGCTTCTAGCTGTCTCACCACCAAGCCCAGAAGCATTTCCAACCGATCCCCGATCTCCACAGCCCATCCATGTTCCCTGGACCTGCCCCTCCAGCTGCTTTCTATTACACAAACGCTCTTCCTGGACCTCAGCAGCTGGGCGGGAGCTGGGGGAGGAGACAGAGCATTAGGGGGCTGAGAGGGGGCCTCGGACCGGACGGGTGGGGCTCGGGTTTTTAGGGAGAGGGCACACCTCTTCTGCAGGCCTCTGTCTTCTTGCTCTGATGCAGCCATTGCGGGAAGGTGGGGTCAGCCTCCAGCTCCCAAGAGCCCTCCCCTGGGGCTGCACTAAGATGAGCAGAGGACCTAACAACTGAGAAGGTCACAACCCCTCACACCTCCTCACAATGAAGAGAAAGCCCCTGACTGGTGTGGCTCAGTGGATAGAGTGTTGGCCTGAGGACTGAAGGGTCCCAGGTTCGATTCCGGTCAAGAGCATGTACTTTGGTTGTGGGCACATCCCCAGTAGGGGGTGTGCAGGAGGCAGCTGATGGATGTTTCTCTCTCATCGATGTTTCTAACTCTCTATCCCTCTCCCTTCCTCTCTGTAAAGAATCAATAAAATATATTTTAAAAAAATGAAGAGAAAGCCATTCTAAGTGATAAAAAACAAAACTTGCACATGTTCCCACACACCTGATAAGGTTGAAAAAGCCAGAAGAATACTTGAGACTACTTACTTACACATCCACGTTTAATCTCCCTTGGGAAACGCTGGAGGAGGCTTTACCATTGACCTTCCCCATCTATTTGGTTTCACTCTGGCTGGCACCCTAAGCCCCCCACCCCCCTTCTGTGACCCAGGTCACCCTACTCACTTGACGTCCTGCCTTTGCTCTGGCGCCGCTGGTGTCGGAGGAGGAGGAAGAAGAGTGAGAGCAGTAGGACCAGGGCCACCAAGACCCCGATCAGGACAATCAGGTACCATTTGAGACCTTGAACATGAGTGACATCATGAATGAGCCAGTGATGCAATTTAATGAGCACCTACTGTGTGCGAGGCACTTGCTGGGGTCTGTCACTAATTTTACCCTCACAACAGTCATCCACCAGGGATTGCTGACCTCACCCATTTCACTGAGGCTCAGAGAGGTTAATCACGTGCCCTAGGTCACCCAGCCTGGACGGGGCAGGGCTGGGACTGGAACCCAGGACTGTGAGTTCCCTTATGTGTTGTTATTGTTGTTATTATTACTTATGCTTTCTCTGTCCTTCCCAGTAGAACACCAGTGCAGAGACCTGTTACCAAACCCAATCACCACCCCTCTCTACCCCAGATCCCTGTCTCACTCTGCAGCCTGACCCCAACCCACAGTGGAGCCTGTGCATGTGGGGCGCCTCCGGAAAGGGCAGGAGGGAGGGGCTGGGTCCTTCCTGAGCTCTAACTGGGCAGGGCTGTGTACTGAGGGCCTTCCCTGTGAGGGAGGTGGGGGCCTGACCCACAGCCCATGGACCAGGACTCGGAGGAACAGACGTGTCCAAGGTCCCACAGGCGGGAAGGAACAGAGCTGGGATTTGAACCAGGGCTCAGGCTTCTCCTCCTGACTCCACGGCTGTTCTTTGGAAGGCTGTGGAGGAGCTTCAGACACCACTTGAGTCCCCAACACACACACACACACACACACACACACACACACACACACACACACACACACACGTATAGTGGGGCCTTGACTTATGAGTGTCCCGACTAACGAGTTTTTCGAGATACAAGCTGTCTCTCAGCCAGTTTTTTGCTTTGAGTTGAGTTGCGAGCTAAAATTCGGGTTACGAGCTAGCTTCAGATACCCCACCGCTAGTTGGCGCAGGGAACGTCACAGTGATTTGACATACAAGTAATTTGAGTTATGAGCTCCGTCACGGAACGAATTAAACTCGTAAGTCAAGGTCCCACTGTATATATACACATACATACATATGCACACACAGACACGGGCACACTAAGTATTCAGCCTTTGGGGAACTTGGTCCCAGTGAGGAGGAGGAACGCTCCTCAGGCCATGACCCAGGAAGTGGCTGAGCCAAGACCAACACTGAGCTCCTCCCACCCACCACCTCCCCCCAGACCCTCACTGAGTCCTCTGCAGGCCTGACTTCCCATTGGGGGACCAATGCTCACAGGCTCCTCAATCAGTATGGGAGGTGGAAGGTGGGGGCTGCTCCTCCCCTGGTGGTCCCCCAGCACCTCCCTCTGTCATGACCACCCACTTGTCACCTGTCAGCCTCAGAGCCCTGGTGCCCCGAGCTTCTCTGCCCCCAACCCGTCTGGGAGACAGGCCGAGCCCCAGCAGGGGGTCCTGCTCTCTCTGGGGGTTGGCCTCTGCTGGTCACACCCCTGTCTTGGTCTCTCTGGCTGAGGCCACAGGACTGGGGACTGGAGGGTCGGGATAGGTGCCTCTGGCCTTTCTCCTTCTGGTCAGCCCCATCCTTGCCAGCCTTCCTCTGCCCACGGGAGCATGTCTGGGCCTCAGGGAGGATGAGGATGAGGAGGGATGGGAGCAGTCTGGCTTTTTCCATCCCTCTGGGAGGTGAGAGTCCCCTCTGGGTTGACCTCCACCGGGTACTCCCTCAGCCCATTGCAGCCAAAGTTTCCTGGGGACAGGGCCCTGAACTGACCTGGGGACATGGGGGCGGGGCTGGGGCTACTCACCTGAGACCACCAGCTCCAGGGGCTCACTGGGTGGTGACCACACATTGGGGTAGGAGCTGGAAGAACCATAGCATCTGTAGGTCCCCCCATGGAAGGTGCTCACAGGGCCCAGAGGGAAGATGGCCTTGACCCACTGCCTCCCAGCATGGGTCCTGGGTTCAGCTTCCATGTGTCGGGGCGGGTCAGCCCCTCCCTCCTTCAGCAGATGGAAAGGGCCCGATGTGAGGTTAGAGCTGCAGGAGAGGGACACATTCTCTCCTGAGGCCACCACAGGGCTTGGCTGGGCTGAGAGGGAGGGTGCACCATACACTCCTGAGGGAGGAGAAAAGGGACTGTCACCCTCACACCCCAGGTGTGTTCTGTGAGGGGTGAGGTCCCCTGAGGCCACACTTTAGTCCTTCTGCCTGTGACCTGGAGCCCACAGTGGGGAGGGGACCCGGTGTCTCCCTTACCTGTCACCACCAGGAGCAGGGGGTCACTCCGCTCTGAGAGTATGTCCCCAGTGGTGTAATATGCACACAGGTACAGCCCTGCGTGGGCTGGGGTCGTGGCTCCAATGAGGAAACCGGCCTTGTTGCTGGAGTCCTGTGGGATCCTCGTATCCAAGGGCTCAGAACCATTCTCTTTATACAGAACGTAGGCACTAGCCTGCAGAGACCCCTGACACCAGATGGTCACAGAGCTCCCGTTGGTGACAATGGGGCCTGGGTCAGCCCAGATGGAGGGTTTGGGGACGTCTCCTGGAAAGGAATCAGACCTGAAATGTCAGGGTCGTCCTTCTCCCCACCTTCCCCAGCTGTCACTCCCAGGCCCCTCCCAGATTGGTCACCATTATTCCAACCCTGTGTCTCCCCAGCTGCCCAGGGGGTGACTGTGCTGAAGCAGGAGGTCAGGGGGTTGGAGGGGGGGAGACTCACCTGCCTGGACCTGGTCCCACGGGCCCTGACACAGCCCTGGAAGAGAGTCCCTGTGAGAACCGTCCCCAACCGACACAGAAGCTCCAGGCCTGGTCTGGGCCCCTGAGCACTGGGGGCAGACCTGGGGCTGAGCATGTCTCCTCCCCCAAAGTCCTGCCCCCACTGAGCCTCCTGAGTCCTGGGGTCTCGAAAGGCCAGGCCCTGGGAGGGGAGGGGACCCCATCCCGCCTCCTTTCCCCGGAGCTCACTGAGGCAGAGAAGGGCAGTGAGGGTAGAAGTCATGGATCGTCCTTCCATGGTCCCCAGTGTGCAGACGATGTGTAAACTCCACAGAGCCTCCCAGGATAGGAGAATGGGGTGTGACAGGGTCCAGGCTTCATGTGACATGTCACTGGTTCCTCATCAGTGAACTCACAGGAAGGGAAGTAGCCCCTCCCTGAAGGGTGGGCCTTAGTGGACAGCAAGCTGTGGGACCTCTGAGACCGACCTGAGTCTCACCAGACCCCACAGGCTCTGCCTCCACCTCATGCCAAACCCAAATCCAGACGGTGACAGCCGGCCCAGGTGAGGAGGGCGGAGGAACAGGGCAGGAGAGGACCCCACCCAATTTCTGGCCCAGTTCTGACTCTGCCTTTTCTAGAACCTCTGTGAGCTTGTGTAAGACACTTCCCTTTCCTGAGCCTCTGTAAATGCAATTGTTCTTCCCTTCTCTCACTGGCCAGGCAATGAGGCAGTACTTACTGAGCAGTGACCCTGGGCCGTCACTGGCCAGGGTCTAGAGCAGTGGTTCTCAACTTTCTGGTCCTTTAAATACAGTGCCTCATGTTGTGACCCAACCATAAAATTATTTTCGTTGCTACTTCATAACTGTAATGTTGCTGTTATTGTGAATCATCATGTAAATACCTGATATGCAGGATGGTCTTAGGTGACTCCTGTGAAAGGGTTGTTCGACCGCCAAAGGGGTCGCGACCCACAGGTTGAGAACCGCTGCTCTAGAGAGTCGTAGCTGAAGCTCAGGGATCCCTTCCCTGGACCCATGGGGCTGAGATGAATGAAGCAGATGTTACAGATATTTAGACAGCAGACAGTTCAGTTACAGTTTCCTGTACACGTTGGGAGAATAAAGGAAACGAGACAGTGAGGTTCAATAACTGGTAGAGGCCATGCAACCTGGGTCCTGGCTGAAGGGGTCCTTCTTGGGGATGGACCGACCCAAGGCATGCGCAGGGAGAAGCCCAGAGGATCGGACCAGAAAGATCTGGAGCTGTCCTCAGAAATGAGAGCAGTCAGGTGAAGGCGCAGGCTGGTCACACAAGGGCTAGTGCACCATGCAAATATTTGGAATATATTCTTGAAGTCAATGGGAAAAATTTTTAGCGACAGGTTGAACGAAGATATTTCGGTTTTTAAAGGCTACCACTATGTGAAGATGTTATGCAGGCCGGCTCTGCTGAAAATTCACTCCATTAGTAATAAAACTCCAACGTTCACCTGGCTCTTGGAGGGCGTGCTGGTCAGTATTTTAAGTCATTCATGTGGTTTCTGCGTATAACTCTTACACAAACCTGTAACAGAAAGTACATTTTCAGTTGAGTGGGATGAGGCAGGACAGGCTTGGTCCAGCAGGTTGGAGAGGAGGTGGCTAGGTTCCCATTGGCTAAGGGAGCAGCAGAGGAAGGCACAGAATTTCTAAACAGCTCAGTTTCTGCGTGTGGTTTGGTGTGGAGGGGAGTGTGGGTAACTGGGTGAGTTGGGTTGTGGAGGGAGAGTCCTGTTTGCTGGGGCTGGTGTGTTTAGCTCAACCTGACCATTCACAGCCTTGAATGTCAGATGTGCAACTTGGATCTCTTTTGAAGGTGGAAACTGGTGGAGGGGGTGCAGCAGGCTGGCTCAGACCAGATAGGGTTATAGGAAGGGTCCTCAGGAGGTGGGGAGAGGAGAGACCTGCAGATGGGGTGGGGCCTGGGTTGGAGGACCAGGAAGGAGGCTGATTGGATAACACAGATGAATCATCTTGAGTCTGTGGCGAGTGGGGGGCACTGCTCAGAAGGGCTCAATGGGGCACATGGAGTGAGCTGATGGTCGATGTGAAGTGCTCTAATGAGGAAGTGAAGGCTGCTCCACTCTCCTTGGTGCCTGGAGGAGCCAGTGGGGCCATCCCAGGGAGGACACCCCAGGGGAGAGGGAGGCCTGGGAGATTCTGAGAAGACTGTTCTCCATTTTTTAGAGGAAAGCAGGGCCCCACTGGGACTGTGGACTTTCTTTGCCCACACACTTCCCTTCACTGGCTTCCTGTTTCTGTAGGTCAGCACCATCTGTTTCTTCATGGCTCTCCTTCGAAACCTCTGAGTCATTGCTGCCTTTTCTGAGCCCCTCCACCCCTGAGTAGAGCTCCTCCCTCACACTGGGAATTTGGTCTCCAGCACTGGGCAAGCACCTGCATGGGAGGCAATCCAGATTTCAACATGGACACAGACAGACTCGGGGACCTGTATGACAATTTATGTTATTGATCTCCCATCAAAGGAGAATGATGTCAATGAAGAAAAAACCCAGATTTGAACAATTAGATAGCTGACCATTTCACAAATTTGCTGAAAGTCACACATTTACACATCCAAGGTACTCAGCTATAAATATTTAAAGCCCAGCCGGTGTGGCTCAGTAGTTGAGTTGACCTATGAACATGAGGTCATGGTTTGATTCCTGGTGAGGGCACATGCCCGGTTGTGGGCTCGATCCCCAGTGTGGGGCATACAGGAGGCAGCTGATCAATGATTCTCTCACCATTGATGTTTTTCTCTCTCTCCCTCTTTCTTCCGTTCTGAAATCAATAAAAAAAGATTTTTAAAAGTTTCTCTTTTTGTCTTTAACCTTTGCCTTTTTAATCATAATGTAGCTTGGTGTGGGCCTCTTTGGATTTTTCTTATTTGGGACTTGTGTGTCTTTTTTCTTCTCTAGTTTAGGGAAGTTTTTGGTCATTATTTCTTCAAATAAATTCTCAATCCCTTGCTCTCTCTCTTCTCCTTCTGGTACCCCTATGATGCTGATGTTGTTCTACTTCATGTTGTCCCAAAGGTCCCTTAAACTATCCTCATTCTTTTAACTTTTTTTCTTTTTGCTACTCTGATTTTTTATTCTTCCTTGTCTTCCAAATCACTCATTTGATCTTCTGCTTTATTTAACCTGTTGTTTATTCCTTCCAGTGTATTCTTTTTCAAAATCCTCAACTGAGGATATTTTTTTAAAATTATTTTATTTTTGTTAATCCTCACCAGAGGATAATTTTTCCATTGCTTTTCAGAGAGTGGAAGGGAGGTGGGGGGCTTGGGGAGAGAGAAACATCAGTGTGAGAGAGACACATCAACTGGTTGCCTCCCTCCTGTGGAGACCCGCTCCCAAAAGGTCCCGTAGGGTAATGGCGGCATGGGATGAAAGCACCAGAGACCGGGGTTTAGGAGGACTGGCACAAGGCACCAGCAACTTTATTTTTTTTATTTTTATTTTTTTTTATATATTTTATTGATTTTCTACAGAGAGGAGGGGAGAGAGATAGATAGTTAGAAACATCGACCAGCTGCCTCCTGCACATCTCCCAAGGGGGATGTGCCCGCAACCCAGGTACATGCCCTTGACCGGAATCGAACCTGGGACCTTTCAGTCCGCAGGCCGACGCTCTATCCACTGAGCCAAACCGGTTTTGGCAGCAACTTTATTTTTTACACACACTGTTTTATAGCTAAGCTGTGGCTGGTCATGCTTCATAGATCACTGCTAGGGCTTGGCCTATCATGGGGAAGTAGCAGATCATTACAGACTGGGCAAGACTGGGCAAGCTTTGTCTAGTTCCATCTATGTTTGACAGTTGCTATGACAAGCAGTTGCTATGACAAAATGTCTGCTTGCCTAGATCACAAGAACTGGGGTGCAAGCCAAGTTCATGTCCTTTACATGACTTGGAGTGAGGTCAGGCCTTTCCTGTAACCCCACGGCCTCTTACACCCTCCCATGCCTCAACTGGGGCTGGGATCAAACCTGAAACCTATGTATGTGCCCTTGACCTGGAATTGAACCTGAGCCTCTGTGGTGCAGGGGCCTATGCTCTACCCACTGAGAAACACCAGTCAAGGCTAAAAGTGATTTTTGAGACAAGAGGGAAGGAGAGAGGGAGAGAGAAACATTGATTGGCTGCCTCCCATAGGCACCCTAACCCGGGACCAAACCCACGACTAGGTATGTTCCCAGAATAGGAATTGAACCCACAGCCTTTTGGTGTATGTGATAATGCTCCAATTGAATGAGCCACCCAGCCCCGGCCAGTGTATTCATGATGTCATATATTGTATTCTTCATTTCTGACTTTTAAAAAAGGTTTTTTCATGCTGTTATAACTTTCCCTAAGTTCCTGGAACATCCTTATAACCATTACTTTGAACTGTATACCTGATAAACTGCTTGCTTCCATTTGATTTAGCTGTTTTTTTTTTTTTTTTAAAGATTTCTACTGTTTTTTTCACTTGGGGTCTGTTTCTCTGTCTCCCTATTTTGCCTGCATCTTTGTGTTTGTTTCTGTGTCTTAGCTAGGTCTGCTATGACTCCCAGCTTGGTGGGGTGGCCTAATGTGGTAGGTGTCCTGTGGGACTAAGTGGCCTAGTCTCTTTGATCACCTAAGCTGGGTGCTCTAGGGATGTCCCTTTAGTGGGTTATGTGGGCCCTCCTCTTGTAATTGAGTCTTTTATCTTTTTAAAAAAATATATTTTATTGATTTTTTACAAAGAGGAAGGGAGAGGGATAGAGAGTTAGAAACATCGATGAGAGAGAAGCATCAATCAGCTGCCTCCTGCACACCCCCTACTGGGGATGTGCCTGCAACCAAGGTACGTGCCCTTGACCAGAATCGAACCAGGGACTCTTCAGTCCACAGGCCGACGCTCTATCCAGTGAGCCAAACCGGCTAGGGCAGTCTTTTTTTTTTTTTAATATATATTTTATTGATTTTTTACAGAGAGGAAGGGGGAGGGATAGAGAGTTAGAAACATCGATCAGCTACCTCCTGCACACTCCCCACTGGGGATGTGCGCCACAACCAAGGTACACGCCCTTGAGCAGAATCGAAC
>NW_005872133.1:53520-56061 GCF_000147115.1 Myotis lucifugus
TTCATCCTCACGGCTGCCCTGCCCCTGCGTTTTTGGGCGTGCTGGTCGACCAGGCCTCCTTGGAGGGGGGAGGAAAAAATGGGGAGGAGGGTGCCGGCCCTCGGGCCCCTTGGGAAAGGGGCCGCGTCCGCCGCCACACACCCCCACTTCCTCTTCCCAGCCCGGCGGGGTCGCAAGAGGAGGCGAAGGTCCCCGTGCCAGGCTCCAAAGGAAGGAACGGACGCTACCGCTGTTGGCTCCACAAGCGCGTTTCCCCCATTTCCCCCAACCCCCCCCCCCGCCCCCTTCTTTCCCTCCACCGCCGCGCTGCCACTTCAGCTGGCGGGCAGCCTTCTTCAGGGGAAGGAGAGAGGCCGGGAGCTAGACAAACCCTTGTGTTGAGGGCTGACTTTCTTCTCCTTCTTCTCTCTCTCTCTCTCTCTCTCTCTCTCTCTCTCTTTTTTACTTTTTGATTTTAAAATCTATATTTATGTTATTTCTTTCTTTAAATTTTGTTTTATTGTTTAAAATATTACAAAGAGAAGTACATATGTCTCCTTTTTTCCCCCTTGACCTTCCCCCAGCCAGCGAGAGAGCTGCTCTGCTACATACGAAACCCCAACCCAGAAGCAGGTCGTCTAGGAATGGTTTTGCACCAGGTTCCCCAAGAATGGCGAGGGGCTCTCCACACCAGACCTGTGTAATTGAGTCTTGATGGCTATTGTGCTTGTGCTGGGATCGACCCTCAGGCTGGCTGGCCGTGAGGCAAGCTGCTGGGCAGATGCTGACCAGACTAAGCGGCATTGGCCTCAGCAGGGTCTGTTGTCTGGGAGATCTCCCTTTGGATGTGCTGCTTGTGAGGCTAGTTGGGTCCTGCTCTGATGTCGAGTGAAGCTGGCCACTGGGGTTGGTTCTGGGCTTCTTGGGAGGGACTCTGGTGCAGGCCAAGGTCAGCCACTGCCTGTGAGAGTGGGGCGGCCCTTTTCCCGTGCCTGCCCTTCCTGCCAGTCTCCAAGCGGCTTCTGTAAATCCTTGGCTCTGTGACTCCTCCTCAGCTAGTGTTCAGGTGGTTATTCAAGGTGATTGCTCCTTCATTTAGTTGTAATTCCAGTTTGGTCCTGGGAGGAGGTGAGTGTAGTAGCTTCCACACACTCTGCCTCCACCTTGAAATCTGTATTTGCAGGTAACATTGGAGTTGCCAGGAGGCCCCATGCAAAGGACTGAAAAAAGAGAACCACAGCAGCGTAGTACACACCTGGTCAGCCACAGCCTTGTAGGGGTTCCGGGGCTCCTGGGGCCTGCAGGTCAGTCAGTGAGGCTAGAGGTGAGGAGGAGGAGAGAGAGGACTGCTGCTGTAGGGCCGCCCATGGCAGCTGCTGCCCATCATTCACTTAAAACACTCTCTCGCTTCTATTTTGTTCTAAGTTCACACATTGATTGTTGAGAAGTCTTGCTTTGATTTCAAAATGTAGGCATAGATCTCACTTATTTATGGAATATAACGAACAATATAAACTGATGAACAAAAACAGATCCAGAGACAGAGAAACATCGATCAGACTGTCAAACCTCAGAGGGAAGGTAGGGGAGGGTGCGGGTAAGGGGGAGAGATCAACCAAAGGACTTATATGCATCCATATAGGCCTAACCAATGGACACAGACAACAGGGGGGTGAGGGCATGAGTGGGCGGGATGGGGGGGGTAATGTGGGGGATAAGGACAACATATGTAATAACTTAATCAATCAATAAATTTTTTTAAAAAAAGTAGGCATATTGTTTATAGAACATGGTAACTCCCAGAGAGTCCCAGGAGCTGCCGGCTCCACTTCTGGTCTCCAGGCTGCTGTGGTGAGGAGGCCGCACCTCCCAGCTCCAGGCCCAAGCCAGGCGTGGGCTTTTGTTTGATGTATGTGCAATGACCAGGGGTTTTGCTGTGCTGTAGGAGGGGTGAGGGAGACATAGGTCTGCTTCCCCTTGGTCTAAAACTGGAAGTCTGAAACGCAATTGGTTTTTAGATATTAATGATGTATCCAGTGACATTGGATACATCCTTTTCAAATTAGAATAATAGATCTTTATACTATTTTAGATTTTGTGTGTGTGTGTATGTCTATGTGTGTCCATGTCTATATCTGTGTGTGTATGTTGGTGTGTGTGTGTCCATGTGTGCGTATGTATATGTCCGTGTATGTTTGTGTATATGTCCATGTGTGCCCATGTGTATGTCCATGTATATATGTGTGGATTTCATACATGCATGTGTATATGTGGGTGTATTTCATACATGCATAAGTATTCAGAAGCATTTAGCAGTGAAACTTTCTGAACTCTAAGGTCACTTTGCAGGAAAGTTTTAAAAAAAATATATTTTATTGATATTTTTGCAGAGAGGAAGGGAGAAGGATAGAGAGTTAGAAATATTGATGAGAGAGAAACATCGATCAGCTGCCTCCTGCACACCCCATACTAGGGATGTGCTCGCAACCAAGGTACATGCGCTTGACCAGAATCGAACCTGGGACCCTTCAGTCCGCAGGCCGACGCTCTATCCACTGAGCC
>NW_005872133.1:56161-58154 GCF_000147115.1 Myotis lucifugus
TATATATATATATATATATATATATATGTTTTTATTGATTTCAGAGAGGAAAGGAGAGAGAGAGAGAGAGAGAGAGAGAGAGAAACATCAATGATGAGAGAGAATCACCGATCAGCTGCCTCCTGCAGGCTTCCCACTGGAGATCACGCCCACAACCCAGGCACATGCCCTTGACCAGAATTGAACCCGAGTCCGCAGGCCAATGCTGTATCCACTGAGCCAAACTGGCTAGGGCTGCAGGAAAGTTTTAATTACAGATTCAATGTATTTAACATACATGACACTTCAGGTTCATATTTCACCCACGTGAGTGAAATCATACGGTTCTTGTCCTTTTCTTTCTGACTTTGTTCACTTAGCGTGATACACTGCAGATCCATCCATGTTGTGGCAAATGGCAGTATTTCATGTTTTATAGCTGAGAAATATTCTGTTTGTATAGTTACCACATCTTTATCCAATTATCGGTTCAAGGACACTTAGGTTGTTTCTGTGTTCCACTTCATAGGTTTGATGTATGATATTTATATTATCATTCACTTAAAGCATTCTCTCACTTCTGTTTTGTTCTAAGTTCACACATTGATTATTGAGAAGTCTTGCTTTGATTCCAAAATGTAGGCATATTGCTTATAGAACCGGGTGACTCCCAGAGGGTCCCAGGAGCTGCCGCGGGAGCATGTCTGGTCTCCAGGCTGGCTGGGGTCACTAGCTGAATGTCCATGGGGGAAGTTCCCATGCCTTCTGGGGTCCCTGCAGGCCCCCTCCCTGGAGCGTGGGGTCTGGGTCCTTCCTGGGCTAGTGTATGGCTAGAGTAGCGTACAAGCTGGGCTCTTCTCGGGGCTCCTCAGATGGGGAGGATGGGGGTGCACTTGTCTGCCGTCTAAGGGCCAAGAGGTTCAGCTGGGCGTAGGTCACATCCTGGGGGGCGTCAGGTGCAGCCTGGAGCAGGGGGGAGAGAGAGGGATGACACTTGGTTGGGGTTGGGGAAACCTGGAGGTCTGCAGAGAATGGGACTCACCTGACTGTCCATCTGTCTGTCCTCTTCTGCTTGTCTGCCCTTTGTGTCCAGCAATTCCTCCGACAGGGAGGAAGGAGAGGTGGCCATTCCCTGCCTGGGTCTTGGTCTTGAGTGTTTCACCTGGGCGTACGTCACTCCCTGGGGGTCTTCATCCTGCCTGTTCTGCTGGAGACAGTGCCTCCTGTCAAGTATCCACATGTTGCCAGAGAGATGATTTACACTTTAAATAGATGAGGTCCCTCTCCTGGTGGAATCTGCAGGGCCTTCCCGAGCCCTGGGGCCTCTGGATGCTTCTATGGTTCTGACTCTTATCGTAACCCGCTCTCTCTTGCTCAATGGGCTCCAGCCTCATGGCCCATCTTCCTGAAGAAGCATGCCCTGCCTCAGGACCTTTGCACCCGCTCTTTCCCTGTCCCCCCACCATGCACTCTATCCCCTCCTCTTGCTTTATGTTCCTTCACAGCAATTTGCTCTCTGGGACACTGTCTGCTTGTTTGCATATTGGCTCCCTCACCCACAGGGGAGCTCAAGGCGTGTGGAGACAGTGTGGCTCAGGGTTGCACCGTGGGCCCTAAATAGAGCCAGGAAACAGCCCTGTCACATCTGCTGGGTGAATGAATGAAGGGGATCGAGGGGGCCTGTGGGTGAGTCACTCATTCCTGCCTCCTCCTGAGACCTGGGACTGCACAAGGTCAGACAGAGGACGAGGGGGCCAGCACAGGGGGACTATGTAGGAGGGGCCATGGGGTCACAAGGAAACCAGGAGGAGTGAGTCACAGCAGGATGACCTGGGGGCCCAGAGGGGAGGTCAGTGTGGACGCTGCTGAGAAGCAGGTGAGGTGGGACAGGGAAAGGGTCCATTGGATTAAACTGGGCAACAGAAAGGTCCTTGGTGGCCTGGACAGGAGCAGGGGTCTCACCCGAGGGTCCAGCTCCAGGCTCTTCCCAGGTTGGGGGTCCTTCATGGCAGCA
>NW_005872133.1:59059-62679 GCF_000147115.1 Myotis lucifugus
CCAGCCTGGGTGGGGCAGGGCTGGACTGGAACCTGAAACAGGGGGATCCCTGTGTGTTGTTGTTACTATTATTATTGTTTAAATTCTCACCCAGGGATATTTTTTCCATTGATCTTTAGAGAGAGAGAGAGTGGAAGTCAGGGAAAGGGGAGAGGGGGGCGTGAAACATTGATGTGAGAGAAACAAATTGACTGGTTGCTTCCTGCATGTGCCCTGACCAGGGTGGGGGATCAAATCTGCAGCTAAAGTATGTGCCCTTCACCAGGGACCGAACCTGCAACCCTTTAGTCCGAGGGCTGATGCTCTAACTCACGGAGCAGAAATGGTCAGGGCATTATTACTATTATTGTTATTACTATTATTATTCTTCATGCTGTCCCTGCAGGTAGAACCACCCTTCTCCATCCCAGCCCAGATCCCTGTCTCACTCTGCAGCCTGACCCGCCCCCACAGTGGGGCCTGTGCACGTGGGGTGGCTCCGGGAAGGGCAGGAGAGAGGCCTGGTTCATCCCTGAGCTCTAACCAGGGCCTGGCTGCGTGCTGAGTGCCTTCCCCTTGAGGGAGGTGGGGACCTGACCCACAGCCCATGGACCAGGACTCAGAGGAACAGATGTGTCCAAGGTCCCACAGGCGGGAAGGAGCAGAGCTGGGATTGGAACCAGGGCTGAGGCTGCTCCTTGGAAGGCTGTGGAGGAGACTCAGACACCACCTTTGTCCCCAACACACAAGCATGCACACACAGACACGGGCACACTGTCCTAACAGCCTTTGGAGAACTTGGTCCCAGTGAGTAGGAGGAACTTTCCTCAAGCCATTACCCAGGAAGTGGCTGAGCCAAGACCAACACTGAGCTCCTCCCACCCACCACCTCCCCCCAGACCCTCACTGAGTCCTCTGCGGGCCTGACTTCCCGTTGGGGGACCCATCCTCAGAGGCTCCTCAATCAGGATGGGAGGTGAGAGGTGAGGGCTGCTCCTCCCCTGGTGGTCCCCCAGCATCTCCAACCACCCCCCCGCCGAGCCCCCCTGGGAGACAGGCTAAGCCCCAGCAGGGGGTCCTGCTCTCTCTGGGGATCTGCCTCCTCTGGTCACACTCTTGTCTTGGTCTCTCTGGCTGAGGTCACAGGACTGGGGACTGGAGGGTGGGGATGGGTGCCTCTGGCCTTTCTCCTTCTGGTCAGCCCCATCCTCTCCAGCATCCCTCTGCCCACAGGAGCATGTCTGGGCCTCAGGGAGGAGGATGGGGATGAGGCAGGGATAGGAGGGGCTCTGGCTCTTGCCATCCCTCTGGGAGGTGAGAGTCCCCTCTGGGGGACCCTCCTTCTGTGACCCCATCACACCCATTACAGCCAAGATTCCCTGGGAACTGGGCTCTGAACTGACCTGAGGACACAGGGGTGGGGCTGGGGCTCCTCACCTGAGACCACCACTTCCAGGGGGTCGCTGGGCTGTGACAGCAGGTAGGGGGAGGTGCTGTTTGAACCATAGCACCTGTAGGTCCCCTGGTGGGCTGAGCTCACAGGACTGAGGGTGAAGGTGGCCTGAAAGGGTGCAGACGTGTTCTGCAGATGAAGGTGCTGAGGAGGGTCCAGTGACCCCTCCCTGTGCAGGTGGAAGGTGTCCAACCAGATCTCAGACACACACTGCAGGGTCACGTTCACTCCCCAGGGCACTGAGGGTCCCGGCTGGGCTGAGAGGGAGGGTTTCCTGTACATTCCTGGGGAGAGGAAGGTTGTGATGTGTAGGGAGCCACCCCTCCCTTTTGACCTTGACCCTGAGCTGAGGGACCTTGTCCTCCAGAAACTCTGTCTGTGACCCCTGCCAGCTCCTCTCAGTCCCCCTGGGTGGTATCTTTCATCTCCATGGCCTCACCCCCTTTCTCATTCCCTCCCCTAGGCCTCTGCCCAGCTCAGCCTCTGCTCCAGGCCCCTCTCCTGGACCCCATCACCCCCAGGTGACCCTGGGCCCAGAGTCCTGAGCAGACCCTCAGGACAGGGGCAGGGCTGGCTCCTCACCTGCCACCAGGATGTCCAGGGGGGCGCTGGGGGCCGACCACACAGAGGAGAGGCTGTGTCCACTGTAGCATCGGTACCGGCCCCCATGGGTGCGGCTCACGGGGCCGAGGGGGAAGTGGGGGCTGTGCTGCCCATCGAGGCGCTGGGGGGGTGTGAACCCCTCGTCCTTGGTCAGAGCGAATGTGTCAAAGCCGGCCTCCGCCTGGCACTGGAGGGTCAGGTTGTGTCCAGGCAGCACCAGCGAGCCTGGCTGGGCCGAGAGGGTGGGCTCCCTGTGCACACCTGGGAGGAGGGGACAGTGGTGCCCAGGGTTACCCCACACCGCCCACTGGGCTGCAGTGAGAGGTCTCCCATGTCCCAAACCTGAGCCTCCCGCCTGTGGTTCTGTCCCCAAGAGGCCAGTTTCACTGACCCCCATGAGCCCAGGGATCCCCAGTGCACACAGCTTAGATCAGGTATTTGGGCCCAGGAAACAGATGGGGATGCCCCCGGGTCTGTCGCTCACCTGTGACTTCGATGTGCAGAGGGTCACTGGGCTGTGACCACACGTTGGGGTAGGAGCTGGAAGAACCATAGCATCTGTAGGTCCCCCCATGGGAGGGGCTCACGGGGCCCAGAAGGAAGATGGCCTGCCTCCTCCCATCATAGGTCCTGGGTTCTGCTTCCATGTGTTGGGGCGGGTCAGCCCCTCCCTCCTTCAGCAGATGGAAAGGGCCTGCTGTGAGGTTAGAGCCACAGGAGAGGGACACGTTCACTCCTGAGGCCACCACAGGGCTTGGCTGGGCTGAGAGGGAGGGTGCACCGCCCAGTCCTGAGGGAGGAGAAAGGGTCTGTGTTAAAGGGACCATCACCCTCATGCCCCAGGTGTGTTCTGTGAGGGATGGGGTCCCCCTGAGGCCACACTGTATTCTCTCTGCCTGTGACCTGGAGCCCACAGTGGGGAGGGGACCCGGTGTCTCCCTTACCTGTCACCACCAGGAGCAGGGGGTCACTCCGCTCTGAAAGTATGTCCTCAGTGGTGTAATATGCACACTGGTACAGCCCTGCATGGGATTGGGTTGTGGCTTCAATGAGGAAACCGGCCTTGTTGCTGGAGTCCTGTGGGATCCTGGTTTCCCAGGGCTCAGAGCCCCTCTCTTTATATAGAATGTAGGCACTAGCCTGCAGAGACCCCTGACACCAGAGGGTCACAGAGCTCTTGTTGGTGACGATGGGGCCTGGGTCAGCCCAGATGGAGGGTTTGGGGACGTCTCCTGGAAAGGAATCAGACATGAAAGGTCAGAGGCGTCCTTCTCCCCCTCATGACGTGAATGGGCCAAAGATACCATTGAATGAGCACCTACTGTGTGTGAGGCACATGCTGGGGTCTGTCACTCACCTCCTCTCACCTCACAGCAGTCATGCACCAGGGATGCTGACCCCACCACCCACTTCACTGAGGCTCAAAGAGGTTAATCACATGCCCTACGTCACCCAGCCTGGGCGGGGCAGGGCTAGGACTGGAATGAACCTCCTGGATAAGGACTGTGGGTTTCCTGGTGCTGCCCTCACTCTCCTCCTCCCCCCTCCCAGCACCTGGGAAACCAGCTTTGTTGTCTGGCTCTGC
>NW_005872133.1:63147-102530 GCF_000147115.1 Myotis lucifugus
CTGTCCCTCCCTGTACAGTGTCAACCGTCAATGAGAACAGAGGAGACAGGCTCCTGGAGGTCTTTCCTTGTGGGGCCCCTCTCTCAAGAGGTCAGGGCCAGAACTGACAGGAAATGTAAGATTTGCGCCCTGATTCACATTTTTAACACGTGCAGACATGGAAGCCCAGGCAGGGGAAGGGCGTGTCCAAGTGAGGGACTTCAGAGAGGCCTGAACTCCCACAAGACTCAGCCCTGTCCCCATGGAGGCACCCACCACCTCCTCGCAGACCCCCATTTCCCTTCTGTGGGCCTGACTCCCTGGGTGGGGGAGACTGATCCCCAGAACCCCTGGGGCCTGTGGTTCCCTGAAATCTGTCCCAGCTCCCAGCAGCCTTAGGACACAGCCTGCCCTTAGCGCATGGGTGGCATTAGGTCCTCAGACTCAGAACTGCCCAGGGGAGCTGTCTCCCTCTGAGCAAAGAGGACCACGTGGGAGGGGGGCTGGGTCCCAGGGGGCCTGGGAAGGACAGGAAGAGGGGGAGAGTCTGGGGCTGACCCTTAAGCCCCCCTCAGGCAGAGTCCTCACTAAGTCCCTCCCACCGCCCACCTGGCACCTTCTGGACCAGATGAGGAGGAGTGGGGAGGGGATAAGAGGTTTCTGAGGGGCAGATCTCCTCCGGGTGACCATCCCTACAGCCCCTCCCTCCCTTTCAGCCCATGATTGTTCTGGGGACAGGACCCTGAGCTGACAGCTCAGCAGACAGGTCAAGGCCCCTCACCTGAGACCAGGAGCTCCAGGGGCTCACTGGGGAGTGACAGCAGGAAGGGGGAGGTGCTGACTGAGCTGTAGCACCTGTAGGTGCCCCCGTGGGCTGAGGTCACAGGACTCATGGAGAACTCTGCCTGGTACTGCTGAGCTGGATGCTTTGATCTCAGACGCAGGGGGGGATCGGCTGCCCCCTCTTTGGACAGAAGGAACGTGTCCCTCCAGCTCTGTGACTGACACAGCAGGGTCACGTTCTGTCCTGAGGCCACCCTGGGGCCTGGCTGCACCAAGAGTGATGGTCTGTCAGGCAGGTGTCCTAGAGAGAGGAGGGAGTTGAGGGCTGCCTGCCCACCTTGTTCTGGCCTGAGAGTCACCAGGCCTCTCTCTGAGGACCCTCCTCTCTGTCTGTTTCTGTCTCTCTGGGTTTCTCCATCTCCCTTCCCACCCCCCGTCTCTCTTGTCTCTCTCCCTCCCTGGGGCCTGCACTTTCATTCTGGTCTCCCCACCTTAGACCCCAGCAGGGGCTGTGCAGAGTCTGGTCCCTGAGTGAACCCACTGGCTCCTCACCTGCCACCAGGATGTCCAGGGGGTCACTGGGGGCCGACCACTCAGAGGAGACGTTGTATCCACCGTAGCATCTGTACCGGCCCCCGTGGGAGCCATTGGTAATGTCCAGGGGGAAGTGGGCCTGAGAGAGCCCAGCCTGGGGCTGCAGGACAAGGCTCTGGGGGAGGTCCCGTCCCCCCTCCTTGTGCAGAGCGAATCTGTCATAGCCGATATCAGAGCGACACTGGAGGGTCAGGCTCTGTCCAGAGGCCACGATGGGGCCCTGCTGGCTGAGGAGGGAGGGCTTCGGAGACTTACCTGGGGAGACCAGACATGAATTACAGGGGCTGCTCCTCCCATAACTCCTTTCTCCTGTCCTGGCCCCCAGGTCTCACGGTCTCTCTCTGTGTCTCTGGCCTAGAAGCCTCAGTGCTCCCCTCACCCTCTCACATGGGACTCCCATCACAGCAAAGATGCCAATAATGTACCTGGTGCCTCAATCTATGGATGGGACAATAATGGGACTCACCTGGGACCAGGAGCTCCAGGGGGTCACTAAGTGGTGAGCACACCTGAGATATATTCCTGTAGCAGCCATAGCATCTTAATGTCCATCTGTGAATGGGGGTCACGGGGCCCACAGGAAACAGGGCCTGGGACTGCCCACTGGGCTGTGGCTGTGAGTCCAGGGTCCAGGAGAGCCTGTGGTCTCCTTCCTCAGTCAGAATGAACCTGTCAAATCCCTGCCCTGAGCCACACCTGAGGGTCACATTCCCTCCTGAGGTCACCACAGGGCTGGGCAGGGCTGAGAGGCTGGGTTTGCTGTAGGATCCTAGGAGAGGAGGAGGCAGCGTGTTAAATGGGGCTCACTCCTCCCTCATGTCCCCCAGGGCTGGGCTGTGAGAGGGAGACACCCTGAAAACAGACCCCCTTCCTGAGAGTAGAGCCTGTGGCTGGGACCCCTGAGTGTCCTCTCACCTGTCACCACCAGCTCCAGGGGGTCACTGCGCTCTGACCCGCTTTTGGAGCTGAGGTAGTAACACTGATATCTCCCTGCATCATGCTCTGTCATGTGTGTGATGGAGAACTTGGCCTTGTCTCCTGGCTCCTGTAGCTTCTGTCTTTTCCATGGTGCTGGGCTTCCCTCTTTCTCCAGATGGTACTCCTCAGCCCCTGAGGTCCCCTCACACCAGATGGTCACGGGGCTCCCCCGGGGGATCACAGGGCTTGGCTCAGCCCAGAGGGTGGGCTTGGGGAGGGGCCCTGGAAGGAATCAGAGGCTGGGTCACAGGACATTCCCACCCCTGGTCCCAGCTCTCAGTCCCAGATGCCCCCCATCTGTAAGACAGTACCTTCCCTAGCTTCCCATGGGGTGGCCCTTGTCCCCAGTGAGGAGTGGGGCCTGGGACACCTGGGGTGACTCACCTGCCTGCACTGGGGTCCTGAGGCCCACACTCAGCCCTGGAAGAGAGTCCCTGTGAGAGATTTGCCCTGAACCCTGAGCAGCACCCTCCTGCCCATGAGCCTCCTGAGTCCTGGGGTCCTGACAGCCCAGGTCTCCCCTCCCCCTCTCATCTCACCGAGGCAGAGCAGGGCCATGAGGGTGGGGGTCATGGCGTCTTCTCCCTGTGGCCTCAGCTGAGTGGATGGAGGAGATCGCAGGGCCAGCAGGATGTACACAGAGACACACAGATGGTGGTCACTTAGAGGCCGGTCCTCCCTGTCACAGGGTTGTCACATCAGCAGCCTGCAGGTGAGTGCACAGCCTGGCTCTCATTTCCACGGTGAAGCAGGAATTAGACCCGGAGCCTCCTGAGACGCCCCTTGCAGGTGAGGTGACCCAGGGCACGTCCTTCCCTGTCAGAGCCTCCCCCACGGGGCCTCCTCCCTCCTCAGCCCGTCCATCAGCACCTCCCTGTGGTCCTCACCATGGACAGTGTCACCCGGGCCCTGGAGACGCTTCAGGAAGACCTGGGTCCCTGTGGCCCGCAGAGCTCAGATCAGCAGGGACACGCTCACCCTCCAACTGTGCAGCTCAGGGCGATGTTTCTGTGAAATGAGCTCAGAGGGAAATGCAGGGAAATAAGGGAAGGAAACAGGTCCCTTCTGTGGCCCCAGATTCTGGGTTATCTTTCTATCACATGTTTCGTCATGAACTTCCCTTTTTCTCAGCCACGGCCTCCAGCTCCTCCTTCCTGGGAACAGCCTCAGGGTCATTTCCCCCCTCAGGGCCCCTCGTTCCTGGGGCAGAGCTGTTCCCCCGGGACCATGGCTTGTCCTAGACAGTAAGAAGTTGTCATTTGGCCTAGAGCTTTGATTTGTTGAGAAAACCCCCCTTTATTTAAATATTTGTGTCCCACCTGCTTCCTATTTCAACTGAGCAATAATGTCTCAATCAGGTGTTTTCTTCCATTTTTTACAAGAGAGCACCCACTCTTACTTACTCACTCTTCAATGAGTTTAACTCCTGGAGGGTTACAACATTACACGGATTCAGTGCCCAATGGTCTTAGCATGACAGTTGCTCTGGAATTTGGCAGGAACTGTCCACTGTCCCCATGAGCATGGGTTCCCTCCCCAGGTGACTGTGGATTTGTGCGCTTTGCCACCAGGAGTCACTGTGCTGATCTTTGCTTTGTACACGGAGCCCATCCCTTGCCCAGACAGAGTTCAGTTCCATCTCCCGCACACACCTTCAGCTTTACGGACAGCTGTGAGCTCCCTCTGGTCCCCAGACCCGCCTGCAACCGGCAAACCTGGTCTGAACCACAGTTTCCACACATATTTGTGCTCATAGGAGTCCTGCTCCCAGCAGGCCCCAGGGCCAGCGGGCAGAGCGCCACTCATACTTTTCTTCTTCTTTTTTCCCACCCCAACAAGTTTGATAACATACACACGCACACACACACACACACACACACACACACATTATTTATTTCAGAGAGGAAATGAGAGGGAGAGAGAAACATCAATGACGAGAGAGAATCACCTATCGGCTGCCTCCTGCACGCCCCACACTGGGGATTGAGCCCCCAACCCAGGCACGTGCTCTGACTGGGAATTGAACCACGACCTCCTTGTTCATAGGACGACGCTCAACCTCTAAGCCATCGTGGCCAGGCTCTTCTTCCAGTTTTAAAAGTTTTCTGCATCTAATTATAGGTTGAAACCCTAGGTGTGCATTTTGACTAGAAACATCCCTCTCAGACCTTCGTCTCTCCTCTCTAAATGCGTTTGCTCTGCCACAGTGTCTATGACAGCAGTGTCCAATGTCCCGGATTGTTCAGAAGACCTCGCTGCATACTGGGTGGGCCTGTAGTTCCTTGTGTGCGATGATTTCACTTTCAGATGACATTTTGACTGGTTCCACAATGCTTCAGATTTTCTATTTATTCCAGAGGCCGTCTTGGAAAATAAATGCTCACATCGCACCAGGGCAGAGCGTGGCCCTGAGGGTGGGGGTCATGGTGTCTCTTGTCTCATTCTGGCTGTTGATGGAGGAAACCAAGGTGCCATCAGGATGGAGAGATACAGGGTGTGGCACCGGGAGGCTGGCCCTCCCTGCCTCAGGCTGTCACCTCAGCAGCCCCCAAAAAAGGGGAACAGTGTCTCCCAGATGTTTAGCTCTCATTTCCTCGATGGATCAGGAAATAGACCCGGGGCCTCCTGAGACGCCTTTGCAGGCAGGTGACCCTGTCAGAGCCTCCCCCTCGGGGTCTCCTTCCTCCTCAGCCCGTCCATCAGCACCTCCCTGTGGTCCTCTCCATGGACAGTGCCACCAGGGCCCTGGAGACACTTCAGGAAGACGTGGGTCTCTGTGGCCTGCAGAGCTCAGATCAGCAGGGACACGCTCACCCTCCAACTGTGCAGCTCAGGGCGCTGTCCTGTGACAATGAGCTCAGAGTCAAATGCAGGGAAATAAGGGAAGGAAACCAGTCTCCCCCTCAGCCCCAGAGTGTGGTTCTCTTCCTATCCCAGCCCCTGGTCACTCCCCTTTCTTGCAACAGCATCCTCCCCAGCAGCCTGGGAACTCGCCTCTGAGTCCCTCCTCCCCTCAGTGCCTTGTTCCTCAGGAAGATCTCTCCTCCTCGTCCCGGGTTCCTGTCTTCACAGTCAGTGACAACAAATGTGTTATTGCTCCGATTTGGGGAATAAATCGAATTCTTATTTGTTTTTATTTTCAATATATATTTTTATTGATTACAGAGAGGAAGGTAAAGGCAGAGATATAAACATCCATGTTCGTCAAGGAACAGCAGAATTGTAGGATAGTGTGGAGTCAGGCCAGGGCCACCTTGGTCCTCCTCTGTGGCTCCCCATGGTTCATAGCAGGAAATCAGTTCAATGCAAATGGAAAGGAAAGAGCTGGAAATCCATAGTAATCAATGAAATCGGTGCAATCACTGATCACCAGAGAGACAGAAAATAAAAAACTATGAGGTGTCATCTTACCTGTCAGAATGGCTGTCACCAACAAATCAACAAATGACAATTGTTGGTGAGAATGTGGAGAAAAGGAACCCTGGTGCACTGCTGGTCGGAATGCAGACTGGTGAAGCCATTATGGAAAATGGTGTGGAGTTTCCTAAAATAATTAAAAATGGAACTGCCATTTGGCCTAGTGATCCCACACTGGGAATATATTCTAAGAACTCTGAAATAGCAATCAGAAAGAACATATACACCCCTATGTTCATAGAAGCCCAATTTAAAATAGCTAAGATCTGGAAAAGCCCAAGGGCCCACCAGCAGATGAATGGGTAAAAAAGCTGGTACATTGCCCTGACCAGTTTGGCTCAGTGGATAGAGCTTCGGCCTGTGGACTGAGGGGTCCCGGGTTCGATTCCGGTCAAGGGCATGTACCTTGGTTGCGGGCACATCCCCAGTGGGGCATGTGCAGGAGGCAGCTGATTGATGTTTCTCTCTCATCGATGTTTCTAACTCTCTATTCCCTCTCTTCCTCTCTGTAAAAAATCAATAAAAACAATAAAAATATATTTTAAAAAAGCTGGTACATTTACACCATGGAATGCTATGCAGCTGTAGAAAAGAAGAATTTTTTTACCCTTTGAGACAGCGTGGAGGGACCTGGAGAGTATTATGCTAAGAGAAATAAAAACAGTTAGAGAAAGGTATCACATGATCTCACTGGTATGTGGATTCTAAGGAACAATATAAACTGAAGAATAAAACAGATGCAGAGACATAGAAACATGAACAAACTGTGGAATCTCCAGGGAAGGAGGAGGGGGCTGGGTGGGTGAGGAGAAATTAACCGGGCGCCTTATATGCACATATGCACAGCTCAGTGTCACAGACATTAGTGTGGGGAAGGCAGGTGTGGGGAGGGGTGGCTCCTGAGAAGGGACTGGCGATGTAGCTGCCAGGAAAAAGTCTGTCCTCAATTCAACTGTGCCAGACCCTCAAATGAGGAAGACCCACCAACTGTAGCATCAAGGTCACTGGCAGGTACAGACTTGGATTTGTTTCCAGTTTGATATTTTTGTTGGCAGTGATCCTTCCAAGGCTGATCCTTTTGGGGAAATTGATCTAATTAGAGGTGGTCCTTCAAGGGTTCAGATCCATGTACACAACAGCTTTCTCAGGCGATCTTCTCCTGACTCTGTGGCCACGTCTGGTGTTGAGCCTTTCAGTGCAGCCGGCATCAGCCCTCACCCTTTGGTAGAAACACTGAGGCACAGTGACCCTATCGCTCCTGGTGGAAGGTTGTTGTTGCAGCTAGTGATTGGCCCACAGATTCATTTACCAATATTAACAATGGTGGTAACTATTCCTATAGGAAATGCAAGTGTGACCTCCAAACTGATTGATGTAAATGTATAAAACAAATAAATCTGAATCAATTTAAAACTGGATTGGAAAATGTTTTAAAGGCTACTTAAAACAATCCGTATGCATTCTTTAAATAAAATGATGCCAACAATTCAAAATTACTTATTTATTATTAAAATATTATGACTTCTGCTCAAGATAGCAGAGGAACTAAAGGAAGTACTGAAATCCACCTACGACCACAGTGAAATCACAACTAAACTACAGAGCAACCAGCATTCAGAACCACCTGGAATCTAGGTGAACAGAAGGTCCCAGGTAAGGATACAAAGAAGAAGCCACATGGAGGTGGTAGGAGGGTGGAGATGTGCAATGGGCTGGACCATGTGGAGCAGGTATCAGGACTTTTTTATTTTTTTACTTTGTTCTTCTTGGTTTAAAAATAATGCCACAGCCCAGCCAGTGTGGCTCAGTGGTTGAACATTGACCTATGAACCAGGATGTCACTGGTTCGAATCCTGCTCAGGGCACATGCCTGGGTTGTGGGCTCCATCCCCAAAAAAGGGGTGTGCAGGAGGCAGCTGATGTTTTTTTCTCCTCAATGTTTCTATCTCCCTAGCCCTCTCTCTTCCTCTCTTTCTAAAATTAATAAAACACATTTAAAAAATAAATTAAATGGAATCCCAGGGTTATAAAGATACCATTTTGTTGGGATGAATGTGGCCCAGCATGAAAGGCTGTATAGAAGTGAATCCAAACCAGCCATGTGGATGGACCCTCACACACAGGGTGAGAACAGAAGGGTAGTGGAGGAGAGTGAGCGAGGCCAGGGAGGGAGGGAGAGCAGCCCAGTTGGATGGAGGAGGCGTCCTCTACAGGGACTTGGCCCAGGTTCTCCTGGACCCAAACCTCGCCTACCACGTCTCCTCCCCTGGACGTTCTCAGCAGACAGTTTCTCCAATTATGGTCCATATTTTCTTTCAGCACCTCCTGGGGTCATCAGATGGGCTCCAAGGCTCCCCCACTCTGAACGGTGCATTGTTCCCTCTGTGTTCACATCCTGGCTGCATGGAGGGTCCTTCTGGTGTCGTTTCGAGCCTGAAATAGCAGCACCCCGAGCACCACCAGGACCAAGCCAGCCACGCCCATCCGGATGAGATTCTCCACTGTGTAGTCTTGGGGATGGGAAAATAAGAATTGTGGGTAAAGAAGTCTCTGAGGTCAGGGCAGATCCAAACCTTTGGGATTCTGGTGTCTTCCCTGGACTCCCACCTCCCCTTCACATCAGCATCCCAGTGATGTCTGAACTCAGCACCTGCTCTGTGTCACCGTGTAAGAGCTGTGCCCAAGAACTGAGGGTGAGAGAAGTTTGATCACAATTCAGAAATAACTAAGAGCTATGTGTTCTGTGTTCAGCCTGAGACAACACCCCATGGGCTTATTCCCCTACAGCTGAGAGATCCCACGTTCTCAACAGCTGGCGACCCAGGGTCCATGGAGGAAGGGTTGGTGTCAGGGGCTCCTGAATCTCAGGTGCACGAAGGGGTGAAAGTCTGGCCTGGGTCTCCTTCACCCCACCCCGCCCAGGCCCCTCCTCTCTGGGGTCCGAATTTTTATCGTCGCCTGGAATTTTTCATCTATTGATTTTTTTTATTAACTGTATTAAATACATTTTTATTGATTTCAGAGAGGAAGGGAGAGGAAGAGAGAAAGGGAGAAACATCAATGATGAGAGAGAATCATTGATTGGCTGCCTCCTGTACACTCCCTACTGGTAACTGAGCCTGCAACCAGGGCATGTGCTCTAGGCCAAAATCAAACCTGGGACCCTTCAGTACATAGGCTGAGGCTCTATCCATTGAGCCAAACCAGCTAGGGTTGAACTCATTTATTATACAAATGAAATACCTACAGTGGTAGATATATTTACCAAATGAGAAATGTGGGCATATGGATGCTAATGGTGTGAGTGGTGGTGGTGGTGTGTGTGGGTGGGGGGCAGTTGTGTTCTCTGCCGAGTCTAATGACATTCCTGCTCATTTCACTCACATCTCACTCTCCGTCCCTACCTGTCATCTCTGCTGAGGTTCAGAAATGGGGTTCAGGAGTGGGAGGTCCTGTCTGTCTCTACTCTCTTATGGGCTGGACTCTGCTCTGTGGGACCTCCTCCAGCACCTTGTTTATTACTGTCACCTGCACTCCTACGGACAGTGACCTGAGCTGACTGTGCACAGAAAGGACGGGGTCAGGCTACTCACCTGAAACCACCAGCTGCAGGGGGTCGCTGGGCTGTGACAGCAGGTAGGGGGAGGTGCTGTTTGAGCCATAGCACCTGTAGGTCCCCTGGTGGCCTGAGGTCACAGGACTGAGGGTGAAGGTGGCCTGAGAGGGTGCAGACGTGTCCTGCAGATGGAGGTGCTGGGGAGGGTCCAGTGACCCCTCCCTGTGCAGGTGGAAGGTGTCCAACCAGATCTCAGACCCACACTGCAGGGTCACCGTCACTCCCCAGGGCACTGAGGGTCCCGGCTGGGCTGAGAGGGAGGGTTTCCTGTACATTCCTGGGGAGAGGAAGGTTGTGATGTGTAGGGAGCCACCACTCCCCTCACGCCCTTGACCCTGAGCTGAGGGACCTTGTCCTTCTCCAGAAACTCTGTGGCCCCTTCCCAGCTCCTCTCAGTCCCCCTGGGGGGGTGTCTGTTATCTCCATGGCCCTCACCGCCTTTCTCTCTCCCTCCCCTAGGCCTCTGCTCAGCTCAGCCTCTGCTCCAGGCCCCTGTCCTGGACCCCATCACCCCCAGGTGACCCTGGGCCCAGAGCCCTGATCAGACCCTCAGACAGGGGCAGGGCTGGCTCCTCACCTGCCACCAGGATGTCCAGTGGGGCACTGGGGGCCGACCACACAGAGGAGAGGCTGTGTCCACTGTAGCATCTGTACCGGCCCCCGTGGGTGTGGTTCACGTGGCCCAGGGGGAAGTGGGGGCTGTGCTGCCCATCGAGACGCTGGGCAGGTGTGAGCCCCTCGTCCTTGGTCAGAGCGAATGTGTCAAAGCCGGCCTCTGCGTGGCACTGGAGGGTCAGGCTGTGTCCAGGCAGCACCAGCGAGCCTGGCTGGGCCGAGAGGGCGGGCTCCCTGTGCACACCTGGGAGGAGGGGACAGTGGCACCAAGGGGCACCCCATCGCCCACTGGGCTGCAGTGAGAGGTCTCACATGTCCCTCCCTGAGCTTCCTGCCTATGGGTCTGTCCCCAAGAGGCCAGTGTCACTGACCCCATGAGCCCAGGGCTCCAATGGACACACAGCACAGTCGTTTTAGGCCGGAGAAACAGATGCGTTTGCACCCGGGCCTGTCCCTCACCTGTGACCTCGATGTGCAGAGGTGCACTGGGCTGTGACCACACGTTGGGGTAGGAGCTGGAAGAACCATAGCATCTGTAGGTCCCTCCATGGGGGGGGCCCACAGGGCTCAGAGAGAAGATGGCCTGCCAATTTTCAGCATGCATCCTCCATTCTGCTTCCATGTGTCGGGGAGGGTCAGCCCCTCCCTCCTTCAGCAGATGGAAAGGGCCCGATGTGAGGTTAGAGCTACAGGAGAGGGACATGTTCCCTCCTGAGGCCACCACAGGGCTTGGCTGGGCTGAGAGGGAGGGTGCATCGCCCACTCCTGAGGGAGGAGAAAGAGTCTGTGTTAAAGGGACTGTCACCCTCATGCCCCAGGTGTGTTCTGTGAGGGATGGGGTCCCCTGAGGCCACACTTTCTTCCCTCTGCCTGTGACCTGGAGCCCACAGTGGAGAGGGGACCCGGTGTCTCCCTTACCTGTCACCACCAGGAGCAGGGGGTCACTCCTCTGGGACAGTATGTCCTCAGTGGTGTAATATGCACACTCGTATAGCCCTGCGTGGGCTGGGGTGGTGGCTTCAATGAGGAAACCGGCCTTGTTGCTGGAGTCCTGTGGGATCCTGGTTTCCCAGGGCTCAGAGCCCCTCTCTTTATATAGAATGTAGGCACTAGCCTGCAGAGACCCCTGACACCAGATGGTCACAGAGCTCTTGTTGGTGACGATGGGGCCTGGGTTAGCCCAGATGGAGGGTTTGGGGACGTCTCCTGGAAAGGAATCAGACATGAAAGGTCAGAGGCGTCCTTCTCCCGCTCATGACGTGAATGAGCCAAAGATACCATTGAATGAGCACCTACTGTGTGTGAGGCACATGCTGGGGTCTGTCACTCATCTCCTCTCACCTCACAGCAGTCATGCACCAGGGATGCTGACCCCACCACCCACTTCACTGAGGCTCAGAGAGGTTAATCACGTGCCCCAGGTCACCCAGTCTGGGCGGGGCAGGGCTAGGACTGGAATGAACCTCCTGGATGAGGACTGTGGGTTCCCTGTGCTGCCCTCACTCTCCTCCTCCCCCCTTCCCAGCCCCCAGCAAACCAGCTTTGTTGTCTGGGCTCCTCCTCTGCAGGGGCCTGTCCACATCTCATCTAGAGCTGGGGTCCTTCCTCATTACCCACACCCAGCACAGCAGGGACAGGAGGGGCAGGGTGAGGGCTGGACTCGGGGTCTCTCCCTCATCCGTCCCCACCCACAGGGCCCTGATGCCCGCTCGTGAAGGTCAGGCTGGGCTGGGGGCTCTGCCTTCCTGAGCTCTGTGAGGCCCTTCTGTCACCTCATCTCCCAGCAGCCTGTGAGCAGGATGGGACCAGGGATGAGCAGACAGGAACCCGACACTCAGAGGAGAGAAGGGACCGCCCAGCCCCACAGCAGGAGCAGCAGAGCCTGGAGCTGAGCCAGGGCTGTTCCCTCCTCTGAGCTGAGCCTGAGCTGAGGGGTAGGAATGGGAGACAGGACCCTTGTCCTGCCTGTCCCTCCCTGTACAGTGTCACCGTCACTGAGACAGAGGGGACAGGCTCCTGGGGGTCTTCCCTGTGGGGCCCCTCTCTCAAGAGGGTCAGGGCCAGAACTGACAGGAAATGTAAGATTTGCGCCCTGATTCACATTTTTAACACGTGCAGACACGGAAGCCCAGGCAGGGGAAGGGCGTGTCCAAGTGAGGGACTTCAGAGAGGCCTGAACTCCCACAAGACTCAGCCCTGTCCCCATGGAGACCTCCTCGCAGACCCCCATTTCCCTTCTGTGGGCCTGACTCCCTGGGTGGGGGAGACTGATCCCCAGAACCCCTGGGGCCTGTGGTTCCCTGAAATCTGTCCCAGCTCCCAGCAGCCTTAGGACACAGCCTGCCCTTAGTGCATGGGTGGCGTTAGGTCCTCAGACTCAGAACTGCCCAGGGGAGCTGTCTCCCTCTGAGCAAAGAGGACCACGTGGGAGGGGGGCTGGGTCCCAGGGGGCCTGGGAAGGACAGGAAGAGGGGGAGAGGCTGGGGCTGACCCTTAAGCCCCCCTCAGGCAGAACCCTCACTAAGTCCCTCCCACCGCCCACCTGGCACCTTCTGGACCAGGTGAGGAGGAGGGCTGGGGAGGGGATTAGAGGTTTCTGAGGGGCAGATCTCCTCTGGGTGACCATCCCTACAGCCCCTCCCTCACTTTCAGCCCATGATTGTTCTGGGGACAGGACCCTGAGCTGACAGTACAGCAGACAGGGTCAGGGCCCCTCACCTGAGACCAGGAGCTCCAGGGGCTCACTGGGGAGTGACAGCAGGAAGGGGGAGGTGCTGACTGAGCTGTAGCACCTGTAGGTGCCCCTGTGGGCTGAGGTCACAGGACTCATGGAGAACTCTGCCTGGTACTGCTGAGCTCGGTGGTCTGATCTCAGATGCAGGGGGGGATCGACTGCCCCCTCCTTGGACAGAAGGAACGTGTCCCTCGGGCTCTGTGACTGACACCTCAGGGTCACGTTCTGTCCTGAGGCCACCCTGGGGCCTGGCTGCACCAAGAGTGATGGTCTGTCAGGCAGGTGTCCTAGAAAGAGGGAGGGAGGTGAGGGCTGCCTCCCCACCTTGTTCTGGCCTGAGAGTCACCAGGCCTCTCTCTGAGGACCCTCCTCTCTGTCTGTTTCTGTCTCTCTGGGTTTCTCCATCTCCCTTCCCACCCCCCGTCTCTCTTGTCTCACTCCCTCCCTGGGGCCTGCACTTTCATTCTGGTCTCCCCACCTGAGACCCCAGCAGGGCCTGTGCAGAGTCTGGTCCCTGACTGAACCCACTGGCTCCTCACCTGCCACCAGGATGTCCAGGGGGTCACTGGGGGCCGACCACTCAGAGGAGACGTTGTATCCACCGTAGCATCTGTACCGGCCCCCGTGGGAGCCATTGGTAATGTCCAGGGGGAAGTGGGCCTGAGAGAGCCCAGCCTGGGGCTTCAGGACAAGGCTCTGGGGGAGGTCCTGTGCCCCCTCCTTGTGCAGAGCGAATCTGTCATAGCCGACATCAGAGCGACACTGGAGGGTCAGGCTCTGTCCAGAGGCCACGATGGGGCCCGGCTGGCTGAGGAGGGAGGGCTTCCCAGACTCACCTGGGGAGACCAGACATGAATTACAGGGGCTGCTCCTCCCATAACCCCTTTCTCCTGTCCTGGCCCCCAGGTCTCACTGTCTCTCTCTGTGTCTCTGGCCTAGAAGCCTCTGGGCTCCCCTCACCCTCTCACATGGGACTCCCTTCACAGCAAAGATGCCAATAATGTACCTGGTGCCTCAATCTATGGATGGGACAATAATGGGACTCACCTGGGACCAGGAGCTCCAGGGGTTCACTAAGTGGTGAGCACACCTGAGATATATTCCTGTAGCAGCCATAGCATCTTAATGTCCATCTGTGAATGGGGGTCACGGGGCCCACAGGAAACAGGGCCTGGGACTGCCCACTGGGCTGTGGCTGTGAGTCCAGGGTCCAGGAGAGCCTGTGGTCTCCTTCCTCAGTCAGAATGAACCTGTCAAATCCCTGCCCTGAGCCACACCGGAGGGTCACATTCCCTCCTGAGGTCACCACAGGGCTGGGCAGGGCTGAGAGGCTGGGTTTGCTGTAGGCTCCTAGGAGAGGAGGAGGCAGCGTGTTAAATGGGCTCACACCTCCCTCATGTCCCCCAGGGCTGGGCTGTGAGAAGGAGACACCCTGAAAACAGACCCCCTTCCTGAGAGTAGAGCCTGTGGCTGGGACCCCTGAGTGTCCTCTCACCTGTCACCACCAGCTCCAGGGGGTCACTGCGCTCTGACCCGCTTTTGGAGCTGAGGTAGTAACACTGATATCTCCCTGCATCATGCTCTGTCATGTGTGTGATGGAGAACTTGGCCTTGTCCCCGGGCTCCTGTGGCTTCTGTCTTTTCCATGGTGCTGGGCTTCCCTCTTTCTCCAGACGGTATTCCTCAGCCCCTGGGGTCCCCTGACACCAGATGGTCACAGGGCTCCCCAAGGGGATCACAGGGCCTGGCTCAGCCCAGAGGGTGGGCTTGGGGAGGGTCCCTGGAAGGAATCAGAGGCTGGGTCATAGGACATTCCCACCCCTGGTCCCAGCACTCAGCCCCAGATGCCCCCCATCTGTCATACAGATCTGCACCCCTCCCCCTGCTGCCGGGAGGATGGCCCTGGAATTAGGGACAGACTCACCTGCCTGCACTGGGGTCCTGAGGCCCACACTCAGCCCTGGAAGAGAGTCCCTGTGAGAGATTTGCCCTGAACCCTGAGCAGCACCCTCCTCCCCATGAGCCTCCTGAGTCCTGGGGTCCTGACAGACCAGGGTCCCCTCCCCACTCCCCCCTCCCATCTCACCGAGGCAGAGCAGGGCTGTGAGGGTGGAGGTCATAGTGTCTTCTCCCTGTGGCCACAGCTGAGCAGACGGAGGAGGCCACGGAGGAAGAGGATGGACAGAGAGGTGCACGGGTGGTGGTCACTTGGAGGCCAATCCTCCCCTTCACAGGGTTGTTACATCAGCAGCCTATAGAGGAGGGCTCAGCCTGGCTCTCATTTCCATGGTGAAGCAGGAAATAGACCCAGAGCCTCCTGAGACGCCCCTTGCAGGTGAGGTGACCCAGGGTGCATCCTTCCCTGTCAGAGCCTCCCCCACAGGGTCTCCTTCCTCCTCAGCCCGTCCATCAGCACCTCCCTGTGGTACTCACCATGGACAGTGTCACCTGGGCCCTGGAGATGCTTGAGGAAGATATAGGTCCCTGTGGCCTGCAGAGCTCAGATCAGCAGGGACACGCTCACCATCCAACTGTGCAGCTCAGGGTGATGTCCCTGTGACAATGAGCACAGAGGGGAAATGTAGGGAAATAAGGGGAGGAAACAGCTCTCCCCCTTTGGCCTCAGAGTGTGGTTCTATTCCTATCCCAGACCCTGGTCACCTCCCCTTTCTTGCAAAAGCATCCACCCCAGCGGCCTGGGAACTCGCCTCTGAGTCCCTCCTCCCCTCAGTGCCTTGTTCCTCAGGAAGATCTCTCCTCCTGGCCCGGGCCCCTGTCTTCACAGTCAGTGACCGTAAGTGTGTTATTGCTCTGATTTGGGGGACAAAATGAATTCTTATTTATTTTTATTTTCAATATATATTTTTATTGATTACACAGAGAAAGGGAGAGGTAGAGAGAGATATAAACATCCATGATGAGAGAGAACAACTGACCGGCTACTTCCTGCATGCTGCACACGGGGGATTGAGCCCAGCAACTCGGGCATGTGCCCTCAGGAAGAATCCAACCTCAACCTCCTGGTTCAAAGAAGGATATGCAAACACTGAGCCATGCCGGCTGGGCTGATTCTTATTTAAATCGTCCTCCAGTGTCAATTAGGTGTGTGACCTTCACCCTCAACCTACAACATCTTGATTCTCAGTTTCCTTTCATGAAGCACATTGTCAAGAACCCAACTCCTTAGAGTGGTTGTGGCGTTGGTGCTGCGGGGACCTGGAGGGAGCCATCCTGGTTTGCTTCCACACCTGACTAAGCCTTGTGAAGTGAGCCATGAGTGGTGTTGTTCAGAACTCCACAAGAATTGCATGATTGCTATACCCACGTACAAAACCCCATCTGCTCTTGATGCTGAGAAAGGCTATGCACACTGTTTCTGAAACATGTGGCCATCCTCAATGCCCAAAAGGGAAGTGGATGTTCCCCAGATGAAGAGGGAAGCAGATAGACAATGGGGGCCAAAGTTGAGTGGCTACTCTGCCTGGGTGCAGCCAGAAGTCATCAGTGAGGAGCTTCCCACCTCTGTGAGGACAAGAGAGGGACCGAGGGTGGCCCCACCCAGGGAGGGGAATGAACTTAGGGTGAAAGTTGGAGCAGGGGTGCCCCTCCACATGCTTTTGATATGGGCACTGGGGTCTCTCTTTCCACAGACCCAGCCCATGGTCAGCACTGAGCCATGTCCTCTGTGTCCGTGAGTGAAATTGATTCAAGCCATTCTAGCCAGGCGTGGGCATCTGTCCAGGTGTGAGTGTGAGACTCACCTTTGGCGTGGGCCCTACTGGGCACATCACAGTCAGATGCTAACTTAGGGAGAGAGGACGCCATGGGGCAGGGCAGATCCAACTACCCACCTCTTTGCATCCTGAACAGCAGGACAGGCCTGGGAGGGACTCTCTGTGGAGAAGCAGGTGTGTGGGAGGGGACCGTCCAATAGGAATGGACGTGAAAGGGAAATCCCCGGGGGTGAGAGGAGACATGGGTTTGCCTTTCATGATCCTGCCCCTTTCTCTCCACCCCACCTCTGCCTGCCTGTCCATCCTTCCCCTCCCCTGCAGGATGGGGGTACCATGGCTGTGCCGGCCCAGCTCTCCCTGACACAGTCATCAAGTGGGACCCCTTCATGTGGAAAATGCTACAGAAAGGGCAGTGCGGCCCATCCCTTAGGGTACTGGCTGCTGATGCTGCTGCTTTCCTGAACATATCAGGCTCCCAGACCTGACACTGGGAAAGGTTTGGGATTTCGCTGACCTAGAAGGCAAAGTTGTCCTGAGCAAATGGGAATTGTTCATTGTTGTGTGTCTTGTGCATGTACCCAGAATGCATTGCAGCTGTCTCTGAGGAACTTGAACCAGGCTGTTCCTCCACCCAGACTTCACCACAACCACAGTGCCTTGCTGTACTGTGGGACCTCTGTAACGGGGTCCCGTGGGCTGTAAAATCTGAAGACAAGGCCAGACATGGTGCCATTTTTTATCGTTTTGAGCCCCATATGTGGATTTCTGTCTGTGCTAAGGGGAAACCAGCATCGCTCACCTTGAAGCTGCCTGTGGCTGCCCGTGGAAGCGATTGGGAGGTGAGTGGTGTTGGCCCTGGTGGGAAGCTCACGGAGATGAGTCTGCAGGTGCCGTGTGCTTGGTAAAGGGCACATTGGAGCAAGCACCTGTGCCCATGTCCTGGCCTCCAGCCTTGTGCCACCTGCTAAGTACAAAACGTGGATTGTATCCCCTGCAGAAAAAGCTAAAGAGGGTGAGATCTTCCTAGAAACTGATGAAGACATGGATGAGTTTGTGTCTGGATTGGAAGTTTGTGAGATTTTCCTGGAGACAGGGTTAGCTTCTACCTGACTAGCCTACCTTTGAGTGTTATGTGACCCCTTGGGAAGCTTTCAAAGGATATGCTTGCCTTGGCTTTTCACTCAATCAATCAGAATTTAATAAAGGGCATTGATCCTCCTCACATCTTTACTCCTGAGATTCTCTCACCATCACACAGGGCCGTTTTATCAAAGAGCATCATAGGATCCAGTCCTGCTGCAGGTTTCCCTGCTATTAAGGAGCTAGATGCCTTTAACAATGACACCTAAAGAGGGACCTTATGTGCAAGAGGACCTTAAGGAGAAAGAAGGTGCTCTATTTTAAAAAATTTTCACCCGAGGACATGCTTAGAGAGATGGAGGAGAGAGGGAGACAGAGAAACATGGATGTGAAGGGGAAACATTGATCAGTTGCCTTCTGCACATACGCTGACCATTGTTGAACCCACAACTCAGGTGTGTGTCCTGACGTGGAGTTGAACCAGCAACCTTTCGGTGCACAGGATAACGCTCTACCAATTGGGCCATGCCAGCTGGGTGACAGATGTACTCAGGCATGGGCCAGAGTCTTCAGAATTAATTTCAAAGGGCAAACGCTAATCTGCAAAGACTACAGGCCCAGAAACAGCAAGGATGGGGTCTCCTTAATGGGCTGGATGAACAGGAATCCCAGTTGCAGGAGCAGCTCAAGAAGTGAGCCTAATGCGCTGAGGAGGCCCAGCTGGTCACATCCCTGGAAACTGAAGGAACTAGTCAAGATTTACAGATCTCCACTTCTGAGGAAAGTCTGGCCAAGCTAGGGAAGAGTGGAGTCACCTACCACAAAGGACAGTAAATTGGGGTAGAGTGTGGAGTCAGGCCAGGGCCACCTTGGACCTCCTTAGTGGCTCCTTTATGGTTCATAGCAGGAAATCAGTTCAATGCAAATGGATGTAAAGGAAAGGGATGGAAAGGAAAGAGTTGGAAACCCATCGTAATCAATGAAATTGGTCCAGTCACTGATCCTCAGAGAGATGCAAAATAAAACACAATGAGGTATCTCCTCACCTGTCAGTATGGCTATCACCAACAAATCAACAAATGACAATTGTTGGTGAGGATGTGTAAAAAAGGGAACCCTTGTCCACTGCTGGTGGGGATGCAGGCCCTTTGGTGTATGTGATAATTCTCCAATTGAATGAGCTACCCTGCCACGGCCAGTATATTCATGATGTCATATATTGAATTCTTCATATCTGACTTTTTAAAAAGGTTTTTTTTCATGCTGTCATAATTTTCCTGAAGTTCCTTGAACATCTTTACAACCATTACTTTGAACTCTATATCTGATAAACTGCTTGCTTCCATTTGATTTAGCTTTTTTTTTTTTTTAAGATTTCTACTGTTTCTTCACTTGGGGCCTGTTTCTTTGTCTCACTCTTTTGCCTGCGTCTTTGTGTTTGTTTCTGTGTATTAGCTAGGTCTGCCATGACTCCCAGCTTGGTGGGGTGGCTAATGTGGTAGGTGTCCTGTGGGACCAAGTGGTGTAATCTCTTTGATCACCTAAGCTGGGTGCTCTAGGAATGTCTCTTGCGTGGTTTAGGTGGGCCCTCCTTTTGTAATTGAATCTTTAAAAAATATATATATATTCTGTCAACATTTATTTGCTCTTCCTACCTGGCAGGCTTGGCCCCGCCCCTGCCCCTGGCCCCGCCCCCTCCCCATGTTCCTCCCTTGGCCTTTCCCCTCCTTCCCTCAATCACCAGTCCCTTGTCTTCAATCTCTCATCTCCACAGACAACTGGTCAACCTGATGACTCTAATCCACAGCCAGAGACAAAGTCTGGGCCGGGCCATCTGGTTGACCCCATCACTCGCAGTCCTACTGCCGTAGGAGAGTAAGTAGGAGAGTAAGTCCGGGCTGGCTATCTGGTTGACCCCGTCTCTCACAGTCCCCACTGCTGCCTGAGAATAAGTTCAGGCCGACTATCTGGTAGACCCATCTCTCATGATCCTTACCGAGACAAAGTCTGGCCCGGCCATCTGGTTGACCTGAGCTACTGCGCAACCGTCAGTCCCTGTGGCCCCCCTGTGCAGGCTGTTTTGGGAGTGCTTGTCGACGGGGCTCATAGAAGGGGGAGGAAAAAATGGGGAGGAGAGAGCCGGCCCTCGGCCCCCCTGGGAAAGGGGCCGCGTCCGTCGTCACCCACCCCCATTTCCCCGTCCCAGCCCGGGGCGAAGGTCCTTGCGGGATCTTGTGAGGAGGCAATGGTCCCTGTGCCAGGCGCAAAATGAAGGAATGGACGCCAATGCCGCCATTGGCTCCCTGAGCGGTTTCTCCCCCACCCCCTTTCCTTCCCTGGACAGCCAACTGCGAGGCAGACCCCTTGAGAAGGAGAGAGGCCAGAGGCCAGGAGCGAAACAAACCCTTGTGTCAGAGGGCTGACTTTCAATAGATCGCGGCTAGGTAGCTGCTCTGCTATGTAGGAAACCCGACTCAAAAGCAGGTTGTCTAGGAATGGTTTCGCACCAGGTTCCCCAGGAATGTGCGTTGCTTGAAGGGCAAGGGGGCGGCCCACTTTCTGGCCACACCCCGTTTCCAAGGACGACGGGCTCTCCGCAACCGACTGTGTATTTGAGTCTTGATGGTATTGTGTTTGTGTGTGGGATCGACCCTCAGGCTGGCTGACTGTGAGGCTCAGCCCCAACCTCGGAGTGCCAGCTGCTGGGCAGATGCTGACCATACGAAGACGCATTTGCCTCAGCAGGGCCTGTGGTCTGGGAGATCTCCCTTTGGATGTGCTGCTTGTGAGGCTATATGGGTCCTGCTCTGATGTCTGTGAGGCTGGCCACTGGGGTTGGTTCTGGGCCTCTTGGGAGGGACTCTGGTGCAGGCCAAGGTCAGCCACTGCCTGGAGAGCTGGGCGACCCTTTTCTCATGCCTGCCCTTCCTGCCAGTCTCCATGTGGCTTCTGTAAATCCTTGGCTCTGTGACTCCTCAGCTAGTCTCCAGGTGGGAATTCAGGGTGATTGCTCCTTCATTCAGTTTTAATTCCAGTTTGGTCCTGGGAGGAGGTGAGTGTAGGAGCTTCTATACACTACCCCTCCACCTTGAAATCTGCATTTGCAGTTAACATTGGAGTTGTCAGTAGGCCCCTTGCAAAGGACTGAAGGAAGAGGACCATGGCAGCGTGGCACACACATGGTCAGCCACAGCCTTGTAGGGGTTCTGAGGCTCCTGGAGTCCTGCAGGTTGGTCAGTGAGGCTAAAGGTGGGGAGCGGGGAGGGAGGACAGCTGCTCTAGGGCCATTCATGGCAGCTGCTACCCATCATTCACTTAAAGCATTCTCTCACTTCTGTTTTGTTCTAAATTCACACGTTGATTATTGAGAAGTCTTGCTTTGATTTCAGAATGTAGGCATATTGCTTAGAGAACCAGGTGCCTCCCACAGGGTCCCAGGAGCTGCCCGGTTCACATCTGGTCTCCAGGCTGCTGCAGTCAGGAGGCCGCACCTCGCAGCTCCGGCCCCAAGCCAGGATGGGCTTCTGTTTGATGTACGTGCTATGACTAGGGGTTTTGCTGTGCTGTATGGGGGGGTGAGGAAGACATAGGTTTGCTTCTCCTTGGTCTGAAATGCAATTGGTTTTTAGATATTAATTATGTATCCAATGACATTGGGTACATTCTTTTCAAATTAGAATAATAGATCTTTATACTATTTTAGATTTTGTGTGTGTGTTTATGTGTGTGTCCAGGTGTGTGTATATGTTGATGTGTATGGCCATGTGTGCCCATGTATATGTCCGTGTACGTTTGTGTATATGTCCATGTATATTTGTGTATATGTTCGTGTGTGCCCATGTGTATGTCCATGTATATATGTGTGTGTATTTCATACATGCATGTGTATATATATGCGTGTATTTCAAATATGAATAAGTGTTCAGAAGCATTTAGCAGAGAAACTTCTGAACACAAAGGTCACTTTGCAGGAAAGTGTTTTTGTTGAATATATATATTTTTATTGATTTCAGAGAGGAAGGGTGAGAGAGAGAGAGAAAAACATCAATGATGAGAAAGAATCACCGATTATCTGCCTCCTGCAGGCTTCCCACTGGAGATTGAGCTCACAACCCAGGCACGTGCCCTTGACTGGAATTGAACCTGGGACCGTTCAGTCCGTAGGCCAATGCTCTATCCACTGAGTCAAACCGGCTGGGGCTACAGGAAAGTTTTTAATTACAGATTCAATGTAGTTAACATACATGACAGTTTAGTTTCATATTTCACCCACATGAGTGATATCATACGGTTCTTGTCTTTTTCTTTCTGACTTTCTTCACTTAGCGTGATGCTCTCCAGATCCATCCATGTTGTGGCAAATGGCAGTATTTAATTTTTATGGCTGAGAAACATTCTTTTTGTATAGTTACCACATCTTTATCCCATTATCAGTTCAAGGACATTTACGTTGTTTCTATGGTCCATTTCATAGGTTTGATGTATGATATTTACACTGTCATTCATTTAAAACATTCTTTCACTTCTGTTTTGTTCTAAATTCACACATTGATTATTGAGAAGTCTTGCTTTGATTCCAAAAAGTAGGCATATTGCTTATAGAACCAAGTGACTCCCAGAGGGTGCCAGGAACTGCCGGGGGAGCAGGTCTGGTCTCCCGACAGGCTAGGGCAGGGGTGGGCAAACTTTTTGACTCGAGGGCCACAATGGGTTCTTAAACTGGACCGGAGGGCCGGAACAAAAGCATGGATGGAGTGTTTGTGTGAACTAATATAAATTCAAAGTAAACATCATTACACAAAAGGGTACGGTCTTTTTCTTTTTTTTTTTTTAGTTTTATTCATTTCAAATGGGCCGGATCCAGCCCGCGGGCCGTAGTTTGCCCACGGCTGGGCTAGGGTCACTAGCTGAGTGTCCATGGGGAAGTACCCATGACTTCTGGGGTCCCTGCAGGCCCCCTCCCTGGAGTGTGGGGTCTGGGTCCTTCCTGGGCTAGTGGATGGCTAGAGCAGCATACAAGCTGGGCTCTTCTGGGGGCTCCTCTGATGGGGAGGAAGGGGTTGCACTTGTCTGCCGTCTAAGGGCCAAGAGGTTCAGCTGGGCGTAGGTCACATCCTGGGGGGCGTCAGATGCAGCCTGGAGCAGGGGGAGAGAGAGGGATGACAGTTTGTGGGGGTTGGGGAAACCTGGAGGTCTGCAGAGAATGGGACTCACCGGACTGTCCATCTGTCTGTCCTCTTCTGCTTGTCTGCCCTTTGTGTCCAGCAATTCCTCCGACAGGGAGGAAGGAGAGGTGGCCATTCCCTGCCTGGGTCTTGGTGTTGAGTGGTTCACCTGGGCGTACGTCACTCCCTGGGGGTCTTCATCCTGCCTGTTCTGCTGGAGACAGTGCCTCCTGTCATGTATCCACATGTTGCCAGAGAAATCACTTACACTTTAAATAGATCAGGCCCCTCTTCTAATGGAATCTACAGGGACTTCCTGAGCCTTGGGGCGTCTGGATGCTTCTGTGATTCTGACTCTTATCCTAACGTGCTCTCTCTTGCTCTCTTGGCTCCAGCCTCATGGCCCATCCTCCTGAAGAAGCATGCCCTGCCTCAGGAACTTTGCACCTGCTCTTTCCCTGTCCCCCAACCATGCACTCTATCCCCTCCTCTTGCTTTATGTTCCCTCACAGCTCTTTACTCTCTGGGACACTGTCTGCTTGTTTGCACATTGTCTCCCTCACCCACAGGTGAGCTCGAGGCATGTGGAGACAATGTGGCTCAGGGCTGCACTGTGGCCCCTAAATGGAGCCAGGAAACATCCCTGTCACATCTGCTGGGTGAATGAGTGAAGGGGATCCTGGGGACCTGTGGGTGAGTCACTCATTCCTGCCTCCTCCTGAGACCTGGGGCTGCACAAGGTCAGAGGGACGAGGGGCCGGCAAAGGGGGCCACATAGAAGGGGCCATGAGGTCACAAGGAAACCAGGAGGAGTGAGTCACAGCAGGAGGACCTGGGGGCCCAGAGGGGAGGTCAGTGTGGACGCTGCTGAGTAGCAGGTGAGGTGGGACGGGGAAGGTTCCATTGGATTAAACTGGGCAACAGAAGGTCCTTGGTGGCCTGGACAGGAGCAGGGGTCTCACCCGAGGGTCCAGCTCCACGCTCTCCCCAGGCTGTGGGTCCTTCACAGAAGCATCTGCTGGGACAGAACGGGGGTGTGTCTCCTGGCAGGTCCCCGAGATCTCAGGGCTGCAAACCCCACCTGCTCCCAGATGGGCCACTAACCCAGGGTGAGGTGAAGCGCCAGGTCACTCAGTGTGGGTCTCAGTCCTTCTCACCCGGACCCCCAATCTTCCTGCCTAGCCCTCCCCATCGCCTCCTGAAATCCCTGTGCCCCCACCCCCAGGGCCGCTGTCTCTTCCCCTCACAGGCTGCAGCTGGGGGAGGAGACAGGAGTGTTAAGGCACAGGGGGGGCCAAGGTCAGTGAAAGCAGGGGCTTTTGGGACAGGCCAACACTCTATTGACTGAGCCAAACTAGCTAGTGCTCCATATTTTCTGATTTGAGGTTCTGGAGAAATCCACTCGGCTGACCTCCACTATTGGTTTTCCTGTGGCAGATGCTTGGAGCTTTCCCTCCTGTGACCCAGGTCACCCCTACTCACCCGATGTTCTGGCTTTGCTCTGACGCCGGAAGCGGAGGAAGAGGAAGAGAAGGAGGGAGAGCAGCAGGATGAGGGCTACTGAGACCCCAATCAGGATGATCATGTTCCATTCAAGACCTTGAATACAAGTGATGTCATGAATGAGCCAATGATGTAATCAATGAGCACCTGCTGTGTGTGAAGAACATGCTGGGTTCTGTCATTCATCTCTTCTAACTTCACAACAGTCATGCGACAGGGATTGCGGAACCCACTACCCATTTCCCTGAGGCTCAGAGAGGTTAATCAGAAGCCCCAGGTCACCCAGCCTGGGCGGGGCAGGGCTGGGACAGGGGGATCCCTGTGTGTTGTTGTTACTGTTATTATTGTTTTATCCTCACCCAAGGATATTTTTTCCATTGATCTTTAGAGAGAGAGAGTGGAAGTCAGGGAGGAGGAGGAGCAAGAGAGGAAGGGAGAGAGAGAGAGAGAACATTGATGTGAGAGAGACACATTGAATGGTTGCCTCCAACAACATGTGCCCTGACCAGGGTGGGGGATCGAATCAGCAGCTAAGGTATGTGCCCTTGACGTGGGACCGAACCTGCAACCCTTTAGTCCGCGGATTGACACTCTAACTGACGGAGCAAAATTGGTCAGGGCATCATTACTATTATTGTTGTTGTTGTTGTTATTATTATTATTATTATTATTATTATTATTACTAGAGGCCTGATGCCCAAAATTCGTGCTAAGGGCTTGGCTTTCGCAGCCCTGGCTGGCCCTTACAGCCCTGGCTTCATCCGAAAGGTCATCTGGAAGGATGTCTGGACAGTTGTTTTGCTGTTTGGTCTAAATGGCATATTAGCTATTTATTATATAGGATTATTATTATTATTCATGCTGTTCCTGTACCTGCAGGTAGAACCACCCCTTTCCATCCCAGCCCAGATCCCTCTCCCACTCTGCAGCCTAACTCTCCCCCCCACCACAGTGGGGCCTGTGCACGTGGGGTGCCTCCAGGAAGGGCAGGAGGGAGGGCTGAGTCCTTCCTCAGCTCTAACCAGGGCCGGGCTGCATGCTGAGGGTCTTCCCTTTGAGGCAAGTGGGGGCCTGACCCACAGCCCATGGACCAGGACTCAGAGGAACAGACGTGTCCCAGGTCCCACAGGCGGGAAGGGGCAGAGCTGGGATTTGAACCAGGGCTGAGGTTGCTTCTCCTGACTCCACTGCTGCTCCTAGGAAGGCTGTGGAGGAGGCTGAGTCCCCAACACACAGGCACACACAGAGAGAGACAGACACACACAGACACACAAGCACACACGTGCACACACACATGCATGGAGGCACACGTGGGAACACATGCACAAATGCACCTGCGCAAACACACACACACACACACACACACACACACACACACACACACTTGCACACACGGTGCCCTAGCAGCCTTTGGAGAACTTGGTCCCAGTGAGAAGGAGGAACTTTCCTCGGGCCATGACCCAGGAAGTGGCTGAGCCAAGACCAACACTGAGCTCCTCCCACCCACCACCTCCCCCCAGACCCTCACTGAGTCCTCTGTGGGCCTGACTTCCCGTTGGGGGACCAATGCTCACAGGCTCCTCAATCAGGATGGAAGGTGAGGGGTGGGGGCTGCTCCTCCCCTGTGGTCCCCCAGCATCTCCATTCCCCTATCCTCCCTGGGAGAGAGGCAGAGCCCCAGCAGGGGAGCCTGCTCTTTCTGGGGATCGGCCTCTGCTGGTCACACTCCTGTCTTGGTGTCTCTGGCTAAGGCCACAGGACTGGGGACTGGAGGGTCAGGATGGGTTCCTCTGGCCTTTCTCTTTCTGGTCAGCTCCATCCTCGCCAGCCTCCCTCTGCCCACGGGAGCAAGTCTGGGCCTCAGGGATGAGGATGAGGATGAGGATGAGGCAGGCATGGGACCAGCTCTGGCTCTTTCCATCCCTCTGAGAGGTGAGAGTCGCCTCTGGGTGGCCCTCCTCCTGGTACTACCACACACCCATTGCAGCCCAAGGTCCCCTGGGTGCAGGGCCCTGAACTGACATGAGGACATGGGGGCGGGGCTGGGGCTCCTCACCTGAGACCACCAGCTCCAGGGGGTCACTGGGCTGTGACAGCAGGTAGGGGGAGGTGCTGTTTGAACCATAGCACCTGTAGGTCCCCTGGTGGCCTGAGGTTATAGGACTGAGGGTGAAGTTGGCCTGAAAGGGTGCAGACGTGTTCTGCAGACGAAGGTGCTGGGGAGGGTCCAGTGACCCCTCCCTGTGCAGGTGGAAGGTGTCCAACCAGATCTCAGACCCACACTGCAGGGTCACGGTCGCTCCCCTGGTCACTGAGGGCCCCGGCTGGGCTGAGAGGGAGGGTTTCCTGTACATTCCTGGGGAGAGGAAGGTTGTGATGTGTATAGAGAGCCACCCCTGCCCTCTCGCCCTTGACCCTGAGCTGAGGGACCTTGTCCTTCTCCAGAGACTCTGTCTGTGACCCCTACCAGCTCCTCTCAGTCCCCCTGGGGGCGTTTTATATCTCCATGGCCTCACCCCCTTTCTCCCTCCCTCCCCTATGCCTCCGCCCAGCTCAGCCTCTGCTCCAGGCCCCTCTGCTGGACCCCATCACCCCCAGGTGACCCTGGGCCCAGAGTCCTGAGCAGACCCTCAGGACAGGGGCAGGGCTGGCTCCTCACCTGCCACCAGGATGTCCAGGGGGGCGCTGGGGGCCGACCACACAGAGGAGCCGTGGTGTCCACTGTAGCATCTGTACCGGCCCCGTGGGTGATGTTCACGTGGCCCAGGGGGAAGTGGGGGCTGTGCTGCCCATGGAGGCGCTGAGGGGGTGTGAGCCCCTCGTTCTTGGTCAGAGCGAAGGTGTCAAAGCCGGCCTCCACGTGGCACTGGAGGGTCAGGCTGTGTCCAGGCAGCACCAGCGAGCCTGGCTGGGCAGAGAGGGCGGGCTCCCTGTGCACACCTGGGAGGAGGGGACAGTGGCACCAGGGGACACCCCACATCGCCCACTGGGCTGCAGTGAGAGGTCTCACATGTCCCTCCCTGAGCCTCCTGCCTGTGGTCTGTCCCCAAGAGGCCAGTGTACTGACCCCATGAGCCCAGGGCTCCAATGGACACACAGCACAGTCGTTTTAAGCCCAGGATACAGATGGGTTTGCACCCAGGTCTGTCCCTCACCTGTGACCTCGATGTGCAGAGGGGCACTGGGCTGCGACCACACGTTGGGGTAGGAGCTGGAAGAACCATAGCATCTGTAGGTCCCCCCATGGGAGGGGCTCACGGGGCCCAGAGGGAAGATGGCCTGGGCCCGCCACCTCCCAGCATGGATCCTCGATTCAGCTTCCATGTGTCGGGGCGGGTCAGCTCCTCCCTCCTTCAGCAGATGGAAAGTGCCCAATGTGGACCATAAGCTACAGGAGAGGGACACGTTCCCTCCTGAGGCCACCACAGGGCTTGGCTGGGCTGAGAGGGAGGGTGCACCGCCCACTCCTGAAGGAGGAGAAAGGGTCTGTGTTAAAGGGACCGTCACCCTCATGCCCCAGGTGTGTTCTGTGAGGGGTGAGGTCCCCTGAGGCCACACTGTATTCCCTCTGCCTGTGACCTGGAGCTCACAGTGGGGAGGGGACCCGGTGTCTCCCTTACCTGTCACCACTAGGAGCAGGGAGTCACTCAGCTCTGAGAGTATGTCCTCAGTGGTGTAATATGCACACTGGTACAGCCCTGCATGGTGTGAGGTCGTGGCTCCAATGAGGACACCTGCCTTGATGCTGGAGTCCTGTGGGATCCTTGTTTCGAAGGGCTCAGAGCGCCTGTCTTTATACAGAACATAGGCACTACCCTGCAGAGACCCCTGACACCAGATGGTCACAGGGCTCCCATTGGTGATGCTGGGGCCCGGGTCAGCCCAGATGGAGGGTTTGGAGACGTCTCCTGGAAAGGAATCAGACCTGAAAGGTCTTGGGGAGCCCTTATCTCCTCATGACGTCATGAATGAGACAGTGCTGTCATTTAATGAGCACCTACATGTGCAAGGTACGTGCTGGGGTTGCCACTCATCTCCTCTCACCGCACAGCAGTCATGTATCAGGATTGCTGACCCCACCACCCACTTCACTGAGGCTCAGAGAGGTTAACCACGTGCCCCATGTCACCCAGCCTGGAAGGGGCGGGGCTGGGACTGGAACCCAGGACTGTGGGTTCCCTGTGCTGTCCTCACGCTGCTCCCCAGGGGGACACTAGCTTCGTGCTCTGGGCTCCTCCTGTGCACCGGCCTGTCCACGTCTCATCTGGAGCTGAGGGTCCTTCCTCATTACCCATCCCCAGCACAGCAGGGACAGGAGGGGCAGGGTGAGGGGTGGACTCCCTGTCTCTCCAGGATCCATCTCCACCCTGCAGGCCCTGACGCCCCTTGGGAAGGTCGGGCTGGGCTGGGGGCTCTGCCTTCCTGAGCTCTGTGAGGCCCTTCTGTCACCTCATCTCCCAGCAGCCTGTGAGCAGGATGGGACCAGGGATGAGCAGACAGGAACCCGACACTCAGAGGAGAGAAGGGACCGCCCAGCCCCACAGCAGGAGCAGCAGAGCCAGGAGCTGAACCAGGGCTGACCCACCCTGTTCCCTCCTCTGAGCTGAGCCTGAGCTGAGGGGTAGGACTGGGTGCCCGGACCCTTGTCCTGCCTGTCCCTCCCTGTACAGTGTCACCGTCACTGAGACAGAGGGGACAGACCCCATAACATCACATCCTGGGGGCTTCCCTGTGAGACCTCTGTCCCAGGAGGTCAGGGCCAGAACTGAGAGGAAATGTAAGATCTGGGCAAGGATTCTCTCCTTTTACACTGGGAGACACTGAGGCCCAGGGAGGGGAAGTGTGAGTCAACGTGAGACTTCAGAGGTTCCTGAACCATCACATGGCTCAGCCCTTGTCCCCATGGAGGCACCCACTACCGCCACACAGAGACCCCACTTCCCCGCTGTGGGCCTGACTCCCTGTGTGGGGGAGACCCATCCTCAGATCCCTTGGGGCCTGTGGTTCCCTGAAATCTGTCCTTAGCTCTTAGTAGCCTAAGGACACAGTCTGCCCTTAGCGCATGGGGGGCATTAGGTCCTCAGACCCAGAACTGTCCAAGGGTGCTGTCTCCCTCTGAGCAGAGAGCACCCTCTGGGCGGGGTCTTGGGCCCCTGGGTCCTGGGAAGGACTGCAAGAGGGGGACAGCCTGGGGCTGACCCTGGAGCCCCCCTCCACAGAGTCCTCACTAAGTCTCTCCCACTGCCCACCTGCACCTTCTGGACCAGGTGAGGGAGAGATTTGGGGAGGGGATAGGGGGTGTCTGAGGTGCAGATCTCTCTGGGTGACCACCCCTACAGCCCCTCCCTCCCTTTCAGCCCATGATTGTTCTGGGGAGGGGACCCTGAGCTGACAGCTCAGCAGACTGGATCAGGGGCCCTCACCTGAGACCAGGATCACCAGGTCATCACTGGGATGTGAGCACACCTGGGAGCTGTTCCTGTAACAGCCATAGCATCTGAACGTCCCCCTGTGGCTGCGGGTCACAGGACCTGCAGGGAACAGGGCCTGGGACCACCCACTGGAATGTGGCTGTGAGTCCAGGGCCCAGGAGAGCCTGTCATTTCCCTCCTTAGTCAGAAGGAACCTGTCAAATCCCTGCCATGAGCCACACTGGAGGGTCACGTTCTGTCCTGAGGTCACGACAGGGCCGGGCAGGGCTGCGAGGCTGGGTTTGCTGTAGGATCCTAGGAGAGGAGGCAAGCAGCGTGTTAAATGGGGCTCACACCTCCCTCATGGCCCCCAGGGCTGGGCTGTGAGAGGGAGACACCCTGAGAGCAGATCCCCTTCCTGAGGGGAGAGCCTGAGGCTGGGACCCCTGAGTTTCCTCTCACCTGTCACCACCAGCTCCAGGGGGTCACTGCGCTCTGACATGTTAGTGGGGCTGATATATAGACAGCGATATATCCCAGCATCACGTTCTGCCATGTGTGTGATGGAGAAGTTGGCCTTATTCCTGGGGTCCTGTGGCTCCTGTCTTTTGGATGATGGTGGACTTCCCTCTTTCTCCAGACGGTACTCCTCAGCCCCTGGGGTCCCCTGACACCAGATGGTCACGGAGCTTCCCCGGGGGATCACACGGCCTGGCTCTGCCCAGAGGGTGGGCTTGGGGAGGGGCCCTGGAAGGAATCAGAGGCTGGGTCACAGGACATTCCCACCCCTGGTCCCAGCTCTCAATCCCAGATGCTCCCGTCTGTCAGACAGATCTGCACCCCTTCCCCTATTGCCTGGGGGGTGGCCTATGTCCCCAGTGAGGAGTGGAACCTGGGACACCTGGGGTGACTCACCTGCCTGCACTGGGGTCCTGAGGCCCACACTCAGCCCTGGAAGAGAGTCCCTGTGAGATATTTGCCCTGAACCCTGAGCAGCACCCTCCTCCCCATGAGCCTCCTGAGTCCTGGGTCCTGACAGACCAGGGCTCCCCTCCCCCTCCCATCTCACCGAGGCAGAGCAGGGCCCTGAGGGTGGGGGTCATGGCCTCTTCTCCCTGTGGCCTCAGCTGAGCAGATGGAGGAGGCCCTGGCGCCAGCAGGATGGACAGAGGGCCACACAGGTGGTGGTCACTTGGAGGCCACTCCTTCTTGTCACAAGGTTGTCACGACAGCAGCCCACAGGTGAGGGCACAGCCTCTCTCTAGCAGCCTGGCTGTCATTTCCATGGTGAAGCAGGAAATAGACCCAGAACCTCCTGAGACGCCCCTTGCAGCTGAGGTGACCCAGGGCACGTCCTTCCCTGTCAGAGCCTCCCCCACGGGGTCTCCTTCCTCCTCAGCTGGTCCGTCAGCACCTCCCTGGGGTCCTCACCATGGACAGTGTCACCCGGGCCTGGAAACGCTTCAGGAAGATGTGGGGTCCCTGTGGCCTGCAGAGCTCAGATCAGCAGGGACACGCTCACCCTCTCACTGTGCAGCTCAGGGCGGTGTCCCCTGTGACAATGAGCGCAGAGGGAAATGCAGGGAAATAGGGGGAAGGAAACAGGTCCCTTCTGTCGCCCCAGAATCTGGGCTTTTTTTCTATCACATGTTCATGAACTTCTCTTTTTCTCAGCCACAGCCTCCAGCCCCTCCTTCCTGGGCACATGCCTCCGGGTCATTTTCCCCCTCTGGGCCCCTCATTCCTGGAGCAGAGCTGTCCCCCTGGGCTCATGGCTTGTCTTAGACAGTAAGAAGCCATGATTCAATCTGGAGCTTTGGTTAGTTAAGAAAAATCACCTTTTTAAAATACTTGTGTCCCACCTGCTTCCTGTGTGTAGTGAGCAGTAATGTCTCAATCAGGTGTTTTCTTCCATTTATTTTTACAAGAGACCATCCACTGTAATTTATTTACTTTTCAATGAGTTTAACTCCTGAGGGTTACAGGATTACACGGGTTCTGTGTCTAATGGTCGGAGTGGGACGGTTCCTCTGGAATTTGGCACGGACCGTCCACTCTCTCCATGAGCATGAGTTCCCTCTCTCCAGGTGACTCGGAATTTGTGTTCTTTGCCACCAGGAGTCACTGTGCTGCTCTTTGCTTTGTACACGGAGCACATCTCTTGCCCAGACAGAGTTCAGTTTCATCTCCCACACACACCTTCAGGTTTAAGGGCAGTGTGAGCTGCCTTTACCCCAGAGACCTCGCCTGCAACCAGCAGAGCTGATCCGAACCACAGCTTCCACACATATTTGTGCTCATAGACGTCCTGCTACCTGCGGGCCCCATGTCCAGCAGCTGGAGTGCCATTCACATACTTTTCTTCTTCCTCCCCCCCCCAAGAATATATACATATTTCTTTATTGATTTCAGAGAGGAATGGACAGGGAGAGAGAAACATCAATGATGAGAGAGAATCACTGATCGGCTGCCTCCTGAATGCCCCACATGGGGATCAAGCGGGAAAGCTGGGCATGTACCCTGACTGGTAATCAAATCATGACCTCCTGGTTCATAGAACGATGCACAACCACTGAGCCATGCCGGCCGGGCTGATTCTTATTGAAATAGTCCACCATTGTCCATTGGGTGTGTGACCTTCACCCTGAAAGTACAATCTCTTGGGTCTCAGTTTCCTCTCATGCAGCACGTTGTGAAGATCCCAACTCCTAAGAATGGTTGTGGGGTCGATGCCACGGGGACCTGGAGGGAGCCATCCTGGTCTATTTCCACACCTGACTAAGCCCCGTGAGGAGAGCCCTGAGCGGGGTTGTTCAGAACTCCGCAGGAATTGGATGATTGCTATACCCACGTACAAAACCCATCTGCTCCTGATACTGAGAAAGGCTATGCACACTGTTTCTGAAACTTGTGGCCATCCTCAATGCCCAAAAGGGAAGTGGATGTTCCCCAGATGGAGAGGGAAGCAGAAGAGATAACAGGGACCAACCCTGAGTGGCTACTGTGCCTGGGTGCAGCCAGAAGTCATCAGCGTGGACTTTCCCACCTCTGTGTGGACAAGAGAGGGACCCAGGGTGGCCACACAGAGGGAGGGGAATGGACTAGGGTGAAATTTAGAGCAGGGTTTCCCCTTCACATGCTTTGGATAAGGGCACTGGGGTCTCTCTGCCAATAGACCCAGCCCATGGTCAGCACTGGAGCCACACCCCCTGTGTGTGATTGAAACGGATTCAATCCATTATAGCCCGGGGTGAGCGTCTGTCCAGGAGTGAGTGTGAGGCTCACCTTTGGAATGGGCCCTGCTGAGTACATCACAGTCAGATGCTAACTTAGGGAGAGTGGATGCCACAGGGCAGGGCAGATACCATTGGCTAATGGGAATGGACTGATGGTTAATGGGAATGGAATGGGGACTAATCGAATGGAGTGAGGACTGATGGGAATGGAGTGATTGCTGATGGGATTGGAGTGGGGATTGATGGGAATGGAGTGAGGACTGATGGGAATGGAGTGGTGGCTGATGGGAATGAAGTGATGGCTGATGGGAATGCAATGGGGACTGATGGGAATGGAGTGGGGACTGATGGGAATGGCTTGGGGACTGACGGGAATGGAGTGAAGGCTCATGGGAATGGAGTGGGGACTGATGGGAATAAAGTGATGGCAGATGGGATTGGAGTGGGGACTGATGGGAATGGAGTGGGGACTGATGAGAATGGAGTGGGGACTGATGGGAATGAAGTGGGAACTGATGGGAATGGAGTGAAGGCTGATGGGAATCGTGTGGTGACCGCAGCTGCCAATGGAAAATTTGTTCTGGATTAAACAGTGACAGACACTCTAAAGAGGAAGATCCGTCGACTGTAGAATCAAGGCAACTGGCAGATCCAGGTGCAGATACAGATTTGGATTTGTTTCCAGTTTGATATTTTTGTTGGCAGTGATCCTTTAAGGCCGATCCTTTTGGGGAAATTGGTCTATTTGGAGGTGATCCTTCAAGGGTTCAGATCCATGTACATCGGACAGCTTTCTCAGGCGATCTTCGCCTGACCCTGTGGCCACATCTGGTGTTGAGCCTTTCAGTGCAGCCGGCATCAGCAGTGACCCTTTGGTAGAAACACTGAAGCACATCAATCCAATTGCTCTTGGATGGATTGGTTGTTGCAACTAAGAATTTGCCCAAAGACCCCATTGCTTCTGGTTTTGGAGAGGAATCATTTGAAGGTGGATTTGCTGACTTCAGCACATTGTCAATGGCCAACAATGAGGACCTTTTTAGTTCAGCCTCATCCAGCATGATCAGCAATGTCATCATTACACAAAATGTGCTTGGAAAGTTTCAGCCAACAGTGAACATGTACCTCCAGCCCTATCACCAGAGATCAGACTTCAGCCACAACCTGGTCACCACCACCTGGGAAAGACCCAGCAATAAATTGGATTCTTCTTGTCTCATTTAACTGAATGATCCAGTTCAGCCTTTGCCAGGCAGTGACCGTCCCAAAGAAAAAGATGCTGATATATTTTGTGTTCCATTCACTGTACTACTACCACCACTACCAATAAAGAGTTTTTCCCAAGTGCTTTTGTTAACTTACTCTTTTTTTGAAGAAGATGTGATTGAATGGGCCAATCCGGAATGAATGTGAGAGAGAAGAGCGGAGACATTCCTGATTGAATCAGTGGGAGCAGGACGACTTAGCACTGACTATTGCACCGAGCACATCTGAGATTCAGAAGCAGGAAGAATTCTCTTGTCCTTGGTCAACCATATAATATTCTCCTTCTTGAACAGTGAAGCTATTTTCAGTGTGTATCAAAACTACCTGTGAGCATGGGAATCCAAAAGGCTTGAGATTGCTGAAAATGTGAAATCATAATAATGACTCACAGTGCCATGAAAGACTATCTACAGAGTCATTAATGGGGGTTATCATGGAAACCTCTCAAAGAAACAGAACACTAGGAATACATGAATCTCATTTTAATTGAATGTTTAAACATCTGACAATGAAAGGACAGAATTGATTTCTTGGACAGCAACAGGCATCATAGGAGAGAATTACATAAAATTTTTGTAATGGATCATGCAAATGTCTAAGACTTAAGAACAAAAAGTAATTTCATTTAGCACACTCAAACATTCTTTCCATCAAGGAGGAGATACAGCTGAAGATACAAATCTGAAAGTGGAGGACAACATTGGGGAAATTTTGTGAGGTGCAACACAGGGGGACTGGAACTAGAAAATTCAGATACATGGGGAATAGAAAGAGAAATGCCACTGAAGCTGTGAGATCCAGGAGGAGAGCATTGAGGATAATGTCTGCTTCATTCCTAGAGGCCAATGGCTGGGTATGTTACAGAGAAGCAGTGACAACACAGTGCCAGGGTGCATGAATATGCAAATGAAATGTATGTCCTGATATTCATAGAAAGTGGGGGAAAGTGATGGGAGCTCACGTTCAAACAGAAACATAATGCCAAAAGTTATGGGAAAAGTCCATTCAAATACTTGATTGTGAATGAAGAATCCTATACTCACCCACATTTTTATTACAAGGCTAAGGTGAAAGTGTCAGAGGGGAGAAATCCATGAGTTTGAGAAGAGAGAGGCACGTCCAACCCTATGAACTCACATCTCATGTGTTACATTCCCCAGGTCAGGTTCTGACTTCAGGAGGGAGGAGGCGGCTTGGGTGGTAGGTCCTCAACCATCAGAGACTTTCTCCCTCCTTGTATTTGAATTATATTCTGTCTTTGAAATAAAACAAGTTTTTAAGTGTCTTAATGGAAATAAGACATTTGCAGACATACAAGGTCTCTATTATTTACACACTCACTAAAAGCACACTAAGATAGTAATTAAACCAACAGCACAACAAACAAAAAGTAGAGAGAGTGAGATGTAAAAGCGAGAAAAGCAATGGCAAGACTAATAAACTTTGAAAAAGTATATTGGCACATACATTCACATATACATTATTAATTAAGAAAGGTTAAATAATATTAGGAGTGCGTGTGTGTGTGTGTGTGTGTGTGTGTATGTGTGTGTGTTTGAGACACATGAACACACACAGCTTTTGAAATTAGGTACAGGTTCAGCTAACCTGTAGTGACCTTTTCTCATCTAAAGAAGAGAGTGAATAAAAAATGGTTCACAATTATAGATATAAATACCAATATTAACATTGGTGTAACTATTCCAATTGGAAATGCATGTATAACCTCCAAACTGGTTGAAGTAAATATATAAAACAAATAAATGTGAATCAATTTTAAACTGGTCTGGAAAATTTTTGAAAAAGCGACTTAAAATGAACCGTATGTACTAGTTAAATAAAATGATGCCAACAATTTAAAATTATTTATTATCTAACATTAAAACATCTGCTCAAGATAGTAGGGAAAGAAAAGGAAGTACTCAAATCCTTCCACAACTACAGCAAAATCACAACTAAACTACAGAACAAACATCATTCAGAACCACATGAAATCTAGGTGAACAGAAGTTCACAAGTAAGGATACAAAGAAGAAGCTATATGGAGACGGTGGGAGGGATGGAGATGTGCAATGGGCTGGACCACGTGGAGCAGATATCAGGACTTTTTTTTTAAACTTTTTTCTTCTTGTTTTAAAAATAATGCCACAGCCCAGCCAGTGTTGCTCAGTGGTTGAACATTGACCTATGACCCAGGATGTCACTGGTTCAAATCCAGGTCAGGGCACATGCCTGTATGGCGGGCTCCATCCCCAAAAGGGGGAGCAGGAGGCAGCTGATGTTTCTCTCTCCTCAATGTTTCTATTGTCTACCCCTCTCCCTTCCTCTCTCTCTAAAATCAATAAAAACATAGTTAAAAAAGGGAAAATAAAATAAAAACCAATCCCAGGTTATGAAGATACCACATTTTGTTGGGATGGATGTGGCCCAGCATGAAGGGGTGCATAGATGTGAATCTAAACCAGCCATGTGGATGGACCCTCACGTCACAGTGTGAGAACAGAAGGGCAGTGAAGGAGAGTGAGCGAGGTCAGGGAGGGAGGGAGAGCCTTCCAGCTGGATGGAGGGGGCATCCTCTACAGGGACATGGGCCACGTTCTCCTGAACCCAGAGCTCATCTACCACGAATTCTCCCCTGGACATTCTCAGCAGACAGTTTCCCCAACTGTGGTCCACATTCTCTTTCAGCACCTCCTGGGCTCACCAGATAGGCTCCAAGGTTCCCCCACTTTGAACGGTGCATTGTTGCCTCTGTGTTCACGTCCTGGCTGCATGGAGTGCCCTTCTGGTGTCGTTTCGAGCCTGAAATAGCAGCACCCCGAGCACCACCAGGACCAAGCCAGCCACGCCCATCCGGATGAGATTCTCCACTGTGTAGTCTTGGGGTTTGGAGGCTGGAAAATGTGGATACAAAGGTCAGAAAGGTCAGGGCAGACCCAAATCTCCAGGGTTCTGGTGTCTAGTCTGGTTCCAACCTCCCCTTGACATCAGCGTCCCTGTGATGTCTGAACTCAATACCTGCTCTGAGTCACCTTGATAAGAGTTAGCTGTGCCCAAGAACTGAGGGTGAGGGGAAAAATGGTCCCAATTCAGAAATAACTAAGAGCTGTGCGTCTGTGTTCAGCCTGAGACTGAAGACCCCATGAGCTTATTCCCCTACAGTTGAGAGATCCCACCTTCTCAACAGCTGGGGACCCAGGGTCCATGGAGGAGCGGTTGGTGTCAGGGGCTCCTGACTCTCAGGAGCATGAAGGGGTGAAAGCCTGGGCTGGGTCTCCTTCACCCCACCCCACCCAGGCCCCTCCCCCTGTGGAGTACACATTTTCTTTTCTTTTCAATATATTTTATTGATTTTTTTACAGAGCAGAAGGGAGAGGGATAGAGAGTTAGAAACATCGATGACAGAGAAACATGGATCAGCTGTCTCCTGCACACTCCCTACTGGGTATGTGCCCACAATCAAGGTGCATGCCCTTGACCGGAATTAAACCTGGGATCCTTGAGTCCACAGGCCAATGCTCATCACTGAGCCAAACCGGTCAGGGCTGGGGGTCCGCATTTTCATCATCACCTGGAATTGTTCATCTATTGATTCTCCTATTAACTCCTTTATTAATTTATTAAATATATTTTATTGATTTAATAGAGGACAGGAGAAGGAGAGATAGAAACATCAATGATGAGAGAGAATCATTGATTGACTGCCTCCTGCACACCCTCTACTGGGGACTGAGCCTGCAACCTGGGCATGTGTCCTTGGCCAAAATCATACCTGGGACCCTTTATTGCATAGGCCGAGGCGCCATCCACTGAGCCAAACCAGCTAGGGTTTAACTCATTTATTCTACAATTATACAAATGAATACCTACAGTGGTAGGTATATTTACCAAATGACAAATGTGGGCATATGGATGCTAATGGTGTGAGTTTTTCCTTTATCTCAAAGTACAAGGAAGGTCATAACCATGGAAGTCCACACTTCTGGCTCAAACTTTAAGTCACAGAGAAAATCCCCCTAATTTCATTATTGAGTGAGCACCCCAAGTGGGAAATTATGACAATCTGTTCCCCTATTTGCTATAAAATCCGAGATATAAACCAAATTATTGACCTCTCCTCCTATCAGTGATCCATGCAATAACTCTAAACGTCAGCTCCACAATTCAGAAATGCACATGGATGATCAGCGTCACTCAGTTGGGTTAATATCCAAATGGCTGACCCCAAGAAGCCTTTGTAATGTGTGTCATGTGGTTAAAGGTCAGAGAAAAGGTAATTATGTGGGGATGTGCATCTGTCAGGAAAAGAGAGCATTCCTAGCAAACCCTAATGAAACAGAAGAACAGATTGGAACAAAGCGGACAATAGTCCTTTCAACATAACATGCAAATTTGTAAATGGATTTGCCTTGGCATAACGTTGGGTGTGAATTTAGCTGTTCTCCGGAGGGGAAGCTGTGGCCCATTTTGGTCCGTCATTCCATCCTATGGGAGGTGTAGTGAGAAAAATTGATATGTCATCGGGATTAAAGAAGTGACATTTCCTTATAATTCACTGCTGGGGATTATAATTTTATATCAGAGGGACCCACTGAGAAACAATCCACAGGGAGAGAATCTTTGGGAGGCTAACAGGTCATAATATAAGTATGTCCACACAGTAGCTTTCCTATGTGCACTTACTACCATTTAGAAAATCTACAGGAAACACACCGCTTACTCACAAGTTACAATATTAGTTGTGCAATTCTCTAAGTGGGCTGTGCATTTACTCAATGTTACAAATAGCTGTCAAAATGCTTCTGAAGGTCATTCATTAAGCTCATTTGAAAATGTGCCTGATAAGAGGACTTTATATAAAGAAAAAGTTGTTCTCCATAACAAATGTCTGGATTTAATCTGCTCCCAATAAAAAGAGGAGTAGAATGTTTAAATTTCTATCTGGACGCCATATAATGTAAGTTAAATTGTGAGCTTATAGACGGAAGTATTGCCTGAAGTTTCTCTAAAAAGAGCCATAATAGACCTGTGTGCACAGAGACACTGAGCAGAGGGGAATGCACAGCGTCTGGGCAGGAGGCCCCAGGTCCCATGAGGCCTGCAGGGTCCCTTCTTGTTCTCAGGTGAGCACTGAGGGCCTGGAGGCCTCCAGGTGAGCACTGAGGGCTTGGAGGCCTCCAATGAGCACAGGGGGCCGTGCAGTGTGGTGCCCACAGGCAGGATGCTTCTCTATAGGGGAGTGTTCAGTGGGGGCTGTGACTACAGGGACCCA
>NW_005872134.1:0-6983 GCF_000147115.1 Myotis lucifugus
CCCCCACTTCCCAGGCCCCCCAGGAAAGATGGGAACCCTATTCCTTAGTTTCTGTTCAGAAAAGTCCCACGGAAGGACCGGGGTTGGCTTGTCGCCTCCTTTTCATCCCGTGTCTCCAGAGACACGATCACGGCCGCGAGAAGCCAGCGCAGGGGCCCCGGCCCCAGGAAACCCTGGTTGTACAGCCCCAGCCCAGCACGCCCCTGTAGGAAGGACTCCGGAGAGGAAGCTAGGTTCTCCACCGCATCCAGCGCGGAGCTGGGACGGAGGCCTCCCCGTGTCTACCTTCTGCTTCCTCCGCATTTGGCCCAGCCCTGCCGTTCCCATAGGTGAGCGAGCGGCCCTTCTGTACCGGGCACAGCTGCTCCTCACCGAAGCTCCGCAAACAAACTCCCAGCGGCCATTCAGCAGGAAGCGGTGGGGTTTTATCAACGTGAGCAAGGCATGGAAATCCATTTTTCCATTTCTTACTAATTTGCAGCCAGTTGCATATTTCGAAAATGATGACTGGAGGGTGGTTGAGAGAAGGTGGAGGTGAAGGGGAAGTTCTGGAAGCAGCGGTAAGAGGCGGGTTCCGTTCCCCCTCCGCCCGGGCAGGGAGGGGGCGACTAGATGGCATGGGGCGGGCTCCAGGGCGTCCTTAGGACGGGGAGGCCCATAGGAAGAGGCGGGAGTGTTCAGAGCCGGGCAAGATGGAGGGACTCCTGCCCATGCTCCACTGAAAATTCACCCAGCAGGGAGAAGGCTGGGGGGGGGGGGGGGAGAGAAAGAGAGAGAGAGAGAGAGAGAGAGAGAGACCCGAGTGAACTATTTGATGACTTTGTACGGACAGAGGTAAACTTATGAAGTTTCTCTCTCCCAGTAAAAATGCAAATAATTTCCAATCAGTGGAAGACACAGGAGAGCTCGGCCGTCACTCGGATCAGAGCAGCCTCGGTGGCTCATCCCCAAACAAAAGGAGTCCTCGTGGAGAGTGACGGAGCATTCACGTCCGGCAGGGGTTTGGTCCGCACCCCTCTGCTTTCTCCTGTGGCCCCCAATCGCCCGGATTACAGACATTTAAGCAAATCAGTCGGTTTCACAGCCTCCTCTGGTGGGCATTGCCGCGGCGTGGGGTGATGCTTTACAAAGCGCTTAGCGGGGAGGATGGGAGAAGCCGCGGGGACGCTGTCCCGAGTGGGCGTGGGCGTGAGATGACTGGTGGCGAATCGGCTCCTGTGTGCGAGCAGATAACAACGGCAATAACAAATGATTATCAAGCCTGAAAAGTTAATTAAAATGCAAATAGTGTGCTCTGTTATGGATTAATAAATAACAAGAAATTTAGGAAAACAAACAAGGAATTAGAACATGATTATACGTTTTAATTAAGTATTCATTCACAACAGCATGTTAATGGGGATTATATAAAAATATCTGGGGAAAAGTCAGCCCTTGGTGATGGATTAAAAGTTAAGGCTGTGAAATTCTGCAAATGGATGAGCTTTCAAAGTATTGCTGAAAATACTGTGATATCATCCACTGGGCTCTTGAAATGTAATATTAAGATTAATTAACGTATCACAGTTTAATGATTAGCAAAAATAATTAAGGATCTTTGTGTTTCATGTCCATTTTGAGGAAGTATTTTACCATTTTAATAACCCATAGATTCTCGGAGTTTTAGAGTTGGAAGAGATGTTAAAGATTTCCCAGCTTCCATCACAAGTTGATAAAAGCAAAATGACTCAGTGGTTGAGCATAGACTTATGAACCAGGTTTGATTCCCAGTCAGGGTTCATGCCAAGGTTGTGGGCTCCATCTCCAATAGGGGGCATGCAGGAGTCAGCCAATCCATGATTCTATCTCATCATTGATGTTTCTCTCTCTCTCCCTCTCCCTTCCTCTCTGACATCAATGAAAAAATAAGTCCTATATAATAAAAGAGAAACATGTAAATTGACCGTCCCTCCACTATGCTCACCAGCCAATCAGGAGTGAGTATGCAAATTAACCTGACAAATATGGCGGGTTAATTTGCATACACAGGCGCCAGGTGGAGAGCAGAGCGGGAGAGCCGGCGGAGAATGGAGCGGCTTGGGGAACTTGGCTCCCCAAGCCGCCAGACGAAGAGCAGAGAGGGAGAGCTGGCAGCTTGGAGGACTTAGCAGAGTGGGAGGCCATGGGACAGAGACAGAGCAGGAAGGGAAAACCAAGAGCGCGGGGAGCACCAGGGATTCTGGCAATAGTAGTTGTGGTGGCAGCCCCAGGACCTAAAGCGGAAGCCCAGAGCACGGGGAGCACCAGGAATGCTGGGAATCGTAGTTCTGGTGGCAGATGGATCTCCAGACACTAGAGCAAAGTGAGCCTGGAGCAAGTTACTGTTGCAGTGGGGGATGGAGGGAAAGCAAAGGTGAGAGACAAGTAAAATCAGAGTGTCTAGGAAAAATTAAAGGGAAGATATCCTAAAACTTCCAGGAAATCTCCACCAATGAAGCAAGGAAAAAAATGCCTCTATTATTCTGTGAACAGCAAACCAAACTGAGTTGGGGTCTCAGACAATTCGCTCATATGACTGCAAAGACAGACAGAAACTCCCGGATTGGAGAGGGCTCCCCTGAGGGTTCCCAGATTGGCGAGGGTGCAGGTGGGGCTGAGGGACCCACCCCCAGTGCATGAATCTTTGTGCACCGGGTCCCTAGTAAATAAATAAAAGGCTGGTTACTGGCCAGTCCTGACTTGCAGTGAGAGACGCCTACAGATTCCAGGCTCTCCTCCTACGGCTCTGCTCTGGGTCCTGCGCCATCTCCTCATCCACTGAGACGTGCAATCAAGTTGATAAGAAAGTACCGTTTCATCGAAAATGCAGCTCAGCTCTGCATCCCCAGGCGATGCTGGCTTCCTTCCTGCCGACCTGCCTGTGGCCACCAGGTCGGGTGTGGGGTCGCCAGCTGGTGTGGGGTGAGGGCAGGCTCCCTGGAGGCCACCTGCCCAGGCTGGGTGCTGAGAGCAGGAGGAGGGCCAGTCTCTCTCACCCAGATCCGGCCATGTGGTGGGAGCAGGAGGAGGAGGACGGAAAGGGACACTGACCTCTGGTCAGTGAGGGGGACTGGCTGTCGGGTCTCCTGTGCCGTAACCCTGAGTGTCCTGAAACCCAGGTGACAGATTCTGAGTGGTACAGGAACGGGCCTTTTTATTAATTTTTTTTTAATTTTAGAGAGAGAGAGTGGAAGGGAGAGAGCGAGAGAGAGAGAGAGAGATCAATTTGTTCCACTTATTGATGCATTCATTGGGTGCTTCTTGTATGTGCCCTGACCAGGGATTGAACCTGCAACCTTGGTGTACTGGGCCAATGCACCAACCAGCTGAGCTCCTGGCCAGGATGAGAAAATTGCTCCCTTTAAATAATAATTCTTTTGTTTTGTTTTTTAAAGAGAAACTTTCCTTTTCCAAAGAGAGCTTCGAGTGCTATAGCTAACAAAGCAGTGTTGTTTTTATGATAAACTTATAATAAAATAAATTTCCCAAGATAGACGTGAAGCCTTATTGTTTCATGTGTGATGCGTTTGCATGGTTTTTCATTACGGCGTGTAGAAATCAATAACAGCATAATTGGAACAAACTGTAATTTCTAAAAATCTTAAGGGAGAATAACTTTCCCTTATTATAATAATTCCTTGTCAAAAACTATTCCTTCCATAGCCCTTTTGAAATGGAAGATATTAGATACACGATGACTACATCATTCTTGAAGGAGCTGATCTTTTACCAGCAAACAAATGGAACCAGCCCAAGGACAGATGCCTTAAGGTCTAACTCCTGGAAAGAGGGCGTGGCGTTCAGGCCAGGAGCCTGAAGGGACCCACACATCGTGGTCAAGGCAGAGTCTGCTGGGAACCGTGACGGAGACACTGTTTCTTTATCCATGGGAGGTTCTGTAGCCCCACTGTGTGCTGGCCATCTGCTGACGGCTGGTGAGAGCTGAGATGAGCACGTGGCCAGGCCAGCTACTCAGTAACCTGGCCCTTCAGTGATGGAGTCAGTGAGGGGCACGGAGAACTCCAAGGGCAGAGATGCATGGATTCCACGTAGCAACGCTTCCTGACTAAGCGGAGGGAGGCACACACCAGCCAGGGGAGAGCGCAGACATGAGCTCTGAAGTTTCTTGGGGGAACAAAAGGTTTTCTCTTAAATGAATCCTCAGTGAGGATTAGGGTTCAGCTGGGGGAGAGGCAGGGAAAGTCCTTTCAATCAGATTAAGACGTGCGGCTGGTAGAGGGGATGAACACGGAGCTGACACAGGTGCCGTGGAACTTCCGTGGCCGACGCGGACGCAGGTAAATCAGGCCCAGGGCCGGCGGAGAGTGCGTCACCTTTGCATGAAGGAGGAGGTTGCTATGGTGAATGAATAGCATTGCCTTGGAGACATGGAGAAACATTGGGAAAAAGAAGCGTAGAAGATAGGATAATGCATGCCACTAACTATGGCCCCGACTACCCCTCTTCAGTGCACCTGAAAGTAAAAATGAATATTTCTTCATTTTTGATCCATGGATTATTAACACTCACCGTGAGGTAACACAGCTTGCACAACCTTTGACTGACCGATATCCCAAAAGGTTAGGATCACACGAGAGAGGAGCAACGCGTTTGCCCATGTCATCGTAAGGCTGAGCCGACGAGTCAGAATGATGCCTTCACGGGCCTAGAAGGCCCAGTGGCTTATTCCGCAGCACTCTGATGAGTCTGTGTAATTGAGTTGAACTTCTTTGCTGAGCACGGGTATAATTGAATTGTAAGGGGTCATGTTTTTTAATAAAATGCAGTGGACAGTCTCTCTCATTCTTCAGAGCGATTCTATTAACCTTGGGTTGGACCCTTTGGAAGACGAAGACAGTTACAATGGACGTTCCCTGTCGGCACCACGCAGGCGGAGCGGACCCTCCGAGCTGCTTACGAGGGAATCTCAGACGTTCAGGCCTCTGAGCTGCTTATGAGGGAATCTCAGACGTTTGCCGATTCACAGTAAAAGTCAAATCTGGGGCAATTCATCTTTCAAATGGCATTTTGAGTTCTTCGTGGGAAAGGGTACGAAGGTTATTGATTTATTGTAAACAAATCTAGTTGATCATTAAGACTGGGTAAAATATGTCTTTTGTTGGTGAACATCATCTATATATATAAAAGCCTAAGCGACCGTCCAACTGTCCGACTGTTCGACCATTCGATCAGTAGCTATGACCACCAGGCATGGAAACATGGAACAGATGAATCTCAGGGGGAAGAGGGCAGGGGGGAGGGTGGGAAGAGATTAACCAAAGATCTTATATGCAGACTAGAGGCCCGGTGCACGGATTTGTGCACTGATGGGGTCCCTTGGCCTGGCCTGTGGGGATCCGGCTGAAACTGGCTCTGACATCCCCCAAGGGGTCCCAGATTGCGAGAGGCCACAGGCCAGCTAAGGGATCCCACCAGTGCATGAATCTGTGTACCAGGCCTCTAGTTTGATATATAAACTGTTTACTAATTTTTTCCCATTAGTTCAGAAGACATACATAAATCACTTAGAACATTGATGGTTACATTAAAAAATGCAATGATTGTTAAATATGTTTTGTCATACTATTTTAATTACTGAGAAAAAACTTTCACTTTTTATAAAAAATGATTTTATTTCTTTTCCAAAGCTCTTTTTAAAATTTTGTTTTATTTCTTAAAATATTACAAAGAGTAGTACATATGTCTCCTTTTTTTCCACCCCACCTTGACCTTCCCCCGGCCTCCCCTACCCCCCAGTGTCTTGTGTCCATTGGCTCTTTTAACTTTCATTGAGATAAATGACCAATAGGCACATATCCTTCTTCACTCAACAAATATAGATGGACAGAGACAATAGATGGTAGATAATAGATGATCGATAGATAATAGATGACAGAGAATAGAGGATAGATACATGCATACATAGACAGACAGGCAGACAAATAGACACTGTCATGTGCTTGCTGCTTTGATAATTTAATCAAAGGCAGAGAGATACTATTTCCTTCTCTCAGGCACAGGCCGAGGGGGAATGGCACAGGAAGGCGATCTCCAGGCTGTGGGAGTCCTTCTGTACTAGATGGACGTACCAAGTCAGGAAGAGGAGAAGTGGAACTGGCTCCAGTAGCGCAGGAAGGTGTCAAACAGGAGCACGAAGCAGCAATGGCTGATGGGAAGGCACTGTCAAGGTTGACAGGTGGGCTCTGCTTCTGAGTCATGTGACCGTGGACAAGGGCCTCGGAGTGTCTGCAGGTCTCTGCTGTCCCCTGCACAGGAGGCCACAGGGCCTACCTCGCCGGGCTTGTCTGTGGAAGTGAGTGAGTCTTCATACAATGTCTGACCCGCCGTCGGCACCCAGAACACACGCTTCTGCCAGCCGGTGCCACTCGGTCCTAGGCACCACTCCGGCCCCAGGTGCCATTGGGTCCAGGCGCCACGCCTCCCCTCCGGGAGCCGATGCCTCCCACACCTGCTGCCGTTATTTAAGGAGGAAAGTGGCAGGTGAGTGAACGCGCCTCAGGCAGGCCCTGCGCATGTCCTCAGGGTGGTGTCAGCCCTTAGCTCCTCCCGTTCCCTGGTTCCTCCCCTCACCCCCTTCCTCATTGTGCGGCTGTGGTTTGTTTGCTGCCGTTTTTCTAGAGTCTCAGGTGGAAGGGGAGACGTGTGCGTCGGTCTGCTTTCTCCCGTGTTCATGTTAAAAGTTCCCCCTGAGCACGACTTTACTGTCATCCACGCGCTGATGTTTTGAAATCTCATTCTGATTTATTTACAATGTTGTTTTTTTCTACATTTTGCTGTGGCGTTTTCATGAGGGTGATTTTAAACCGCGTGGCGTCCTTTCCAAGCGGTGGTGCATTTCTGCTTCTCCGTCTGTGCTGGTTTCTCGTTGGAGCCCGTTCCTCAGAGACCCTGGTCTGAACGATTGCAGTTCCAGGACACTTGGGGGTTGTTTTATGAGCCGACAC
>NW_005872134.1:7608-10401 GCF_000147115.1 Myotis lucifugus
TCGCTGCTTTAGCCGGTGCGAACCTGTGTGTGAAGCTCTCTGCAGCGGTGGCTTAAGAAGGAAAACCCGAGGCCACCGGACTTGTGCTGCACAGGCACCTCCCTGCCCTGGGCCGCCCGCCCCGTCGCTCAGCCGCGCCCACAGCCCGTCCTCCCACCACGGCTCCTTCCATTGCAGATCCAGAGAGATCAGTGCCTTCTTCTCTGGAGACGCCCTTCCCCCAAACCTGGGAAGCGATTGCCCTAGAGACCCACACAAGTAAGATTTATGAATGTTAGAAAGTTTCACTACGCTCTTTTAAACTGATAAGAACAGATACTACACTTGATCTTAGCCAAGAGGCTGAGAAGCTATCACTATGCTCTTTGAAAAAGTATTCTTAGTGATTTCAGAGAGGAGGGGGGAGAGAGAGGGAGAGAGAGAGAGAGAGAGAGAGAGAGAGAAAGAGAGAAACATCTATGATGAGAGAGAATCATGGACCGCTGCCTCCTGCATGCCCCCCACTGGGGATGGAGCCTGCAGCCCAGGCCTGTGCCCTGACCAGGAATGGAACCCTGACCTCCTGGTTCATAGGTCAACACTAAGCCACTGAGCCACGCCAGCCGGCTGGGCCCTGCGCTCCTGACAGTATTTGTTCTTGGTCGGGAGCTCCCAGCGCCTGGGCAGCCTCATCCTTTAAGTGGATTATCCCAGGGGCCAGCCACCTGCCCCGCCCGCCTCAGATTCCGCCTCGGAGGGTCCTGGGCTCAAAGGTCAGTCAAGGGTCATGAGACAAGCAGTCACTTGCAAACACATGGAAACAAAATTGATTTGTTGTTATTTCCAAGTGGATCATTTGCATTTTTTAATTCCTGAGGCTTTTGTCCAGCAAAGTAATTGAATTATCATGCTCATTTGCAAATCCTTTCTGCTGCTTTAAGGAGTTTCACGATGACTCTGCACAGGCCACCAGTGGATGGGATGCCTTAGGGCAAACGCCCGTTCTTCTCCTCTTGGCGTTGGGCTAATGGCGCTCCTTCTCCACCTGCTCCGACATCACCGGGTGGACGCCAGCCACGGGCAGGTTCCTGGTGGTTCATACAACGCGCGTCCTGCCTACAGAAAGGACGTCTTCACTTGGGCACAAAAAGGGAATGTGAAGTAGCCATAACATCGTTACGAACAGAGAGGCGGTAAAATAAAGGCAACCCACTTACGAGTTCCGAAAAGGAGAAAATTACTCCCATAAATTATGTGACGGCAATCTGAGCCACATGTCCCCAAGCCTTCATGTCTCTCGTTCTTATAAGATAAACACAACGCTGGGGAGTTCTTTCCTTTTAGGTATCCCTTGAAGACACCCCACACGTCATGGAGAGTCTGACCCTCTGCTCATGTTCCACCAAGCCGTGTGGAAAAGGGGCGGCATGAGGATTTGAAAGAGAACAAAGAGGGACTCTGACCACCTTCTAACTCGCATTCTCCTCTCCCTCCCCCCGTGCCTGACACTGCACATGGGTTTAGGAGTAAAAGGGTCTGAATTAGGCCAGTGGCACAGGCGCCCAGCAGAAGCCGACGCTGTATTTGTGGACAAACAGGCTCGGGGGTTTCAGGAAACGAGGCTTAAGAATCACAAACACGCAAGAAACACAAGCTGTGTTTTCCTAGAATTATACGTTGAAGCCCTACCCCCCAGTGTGACTGCCTGTAGAGACAGGCCTGTGAGGAAGGATGAAGTGAAAATGAGGAGTTTACATGGCACTGGGCCCTAACCCCATCCCCTGAGGATCTTACTGGAGGAGGCAGAAACTCGGGGACGTGCCGGAGGAAACCACAGGGGCCCGGCGATGTCCGCGGGCTCCGCAGCGAGGCCCGGCCGTCCACACCTGCTGACACCTGGTTGGACGTCCAGCCCCCAGAGCCGTGAGGACAGACATGTCTGTTTGTCAGCCACCTGGTCTGTGGCTCCTCGTCACGGCAGCTTTAAGATGATAGAGACTATTCAGGACACGGACTATTGACTAGTAGGCATTTGGGAGGTTGCTAATTTGCAAACCAGGGGAATCCAAAACACCTGGAGATCCCAGTCAATAATCTGACAGTATTTCCCAGCAACTCCCCTCAAAACAGGGTTCTTGTAAAAGCATTAGAACAGTGCTTCTCAACCTTCCTAAGGCCGCGACCCTTTAATACAGTTCCTCATGTTGTGGTGACCCCCAATTTCATTGTTACACATTGAACATAATTAAAGCATAGTGATTAATCACAAAAACAATATGTAATTATATATGTTTTTTTCCGATGGTCTTAGGCGACCCCTGTGAAAGGGTTCTTCGACCCCCCAAAGGGGTCGTGACCCACAGGTTGAGAATAGCTGCATTAGATGATTGAGCCGACACAAAAGATCACAGGATTTGGGGTAACTTGAAATAACTTTTTTTGTTTTCAGTTAAATAATACCCATAAGCATACAGGATGTCAGGCTGGCTCAGCTCTGTGAGATACATTCTTTGAACAAAAATTAAATCTTTGATCATGTCATTCTTTCTGTAATTGGTAATATCTCCCAATTTACTCAAAACTACACGGTTTCTAAAATCGGACTTCAGGGCCCCCCCACGGGGGGGTTTTTTTTAAAAAAGAGATTCTTAGGGGGGGGGGGGGGTAGCAAAGTAGCCGCGGAGGAGGCCTGGCCCGTTGTTCTTATTATTAGTATTGGGGGGGGACAGGACAGTTTGCCTCCTGTCGTATTTATTTCATCTGTCAAACAACCTGTCATCCATGCATCGGTCACTCAGTCAGTGCATTTGAATT
>NW_005872134.1:10501-12324 GCF_000147115.1 Myotis lucifugus
GTGGGATGAAATGGATGGAATGGAAGAGATGGAGTGGAGGGGATGGAGTGGGATGGATGGATGGAATGGATGGAGTGGGATGGATGGATGGAATGGATGGAGTGGGATGGAGGGAGTGGGATGGAAGGGATGAAACGGATGGAATGGAGGGAGTGGGATGGATGGATGGAATGGATGGAGTGAGATGGATGGATGGAATGGATGGAGTGAGATGGATGGATGGAATGGAAGAGATGGAGTGGAGGGGATGGAGTGGGATGGATGGATGGAATGCATGGAGTGGGATGGATGGATGGAATGGATGGAGTGGGATGGAGGGAGTGCCATGGAAGGGATGAAACGCATGGAATGCAGGGAGTGGGATGGATGAAATGGGTGGAATAGAATGGATGAGTGGAATTGCATGCAATAGAATGGAATAGAGTAAAATAAATCTATATAGTCAGGCCTTCATATTTGTTGTTCCACATCCATAGATTCAACTAACTGTGCCTCAAAAATATTACAAAAAATAATTTCAGAGAAGTTGGTCCCTAAGCGATACAGTATGACAGCTATTACAGAGCATTTACATTGCATTGGATATTACAAGTAACATAGGAATAACTTAAACAGGAGCATGTGGGTGGGTTATATGCAAACACCACACTCTTTATATACATAAGGGACTTGAGCACCAGATTTTGTTATCTGTGGGGGTCCTGGAACTAGTCCCCTTTGGACACTGAGGGACGACCATATTCATTGAACTGAATTAGATGGTGTGGACGGGCAATTTCAGTCTTGACAGATATAGTCAGCTCCAAAATATTTCATATCAAACAAGATTCCTTGGCTAGCATTGCAAGGTTTAGATCATTTCATACTGTTCCCGGTCAAATTTTCCATTCCGTTTCATGTCATGTATGTGGCCCATTTAATGAATATGAGATTTCAAAACTAGTCCTTCAGACTCTAAGCACACTGTGTGTTCTAAAACTTCTTTGAACTTATTTGAGAAGAATTCAAATAACATTGAACAGAGGAAATTTTAGAAATATCTGCCCAAATGGATATTCAGATCTTCCGCCATGCATTTTAAGGAGGTTGGCCTTTGGATTTTCAGATGAAAGACTTCGCTCAGGGTCTTAGAAATATAAATAGGGGGGAAAAGTTAAAAAAGAGAAAGGGAAAACTTTGAGTTAATCCAATTCCCAGGAGAGATGAAAGAGGCCCCGCAGCGTAGAAACACCCGTTTCTGTCCCACGGGCCCGGCAATCGGGCCTCAACTTGTTTTAGTAGAAGGACACTCACGTTCCCCCAGGAAAAACGACCTTCGATGGCAGTCAGCTACTCACAGCTCGTGTGTACACTCCTGACTTTATTATTTTTTTGAATTTTATTTTATTGTTTAAAGTATTACAAGTAGTAGTACATATGTCTCCTTTTCTCCCCCCATTGACCTCCCCCCGGCCTCCCCTACCCCAGGCACATGCCCTCCCCCCCACCCCCCGCCCCCCTCCCGCCCGGCCTTCCTGCTGTAGTTTGACAGTCTGTTCGATGCTTCTTTGCCTCGGTATCTATTTTTGTTTATCAGTTTATAATGTTCTTTATATTCCACAAATGAGTGAGGTCATGTGGAACCGGAGAGCATTCTGCTAAGTGATTTTTAGACAGCCAGTGAAAGACAAATACCATGCACTCCTGACTTTAACAGTCAGCAGGAGAAGAAAACAACCTGTTTTCTAAATGTGTGATGTGCGTGCGGGACACACCGACTTCTTCTTTCCTTAGAACTGAAGTCCACTGTCCCGGCCGTGGACACTGCAGCGGGAGGCCCGCCC
>NW_005872134.1:13356-15685 GCF_000147115.1 Myotis lucifugus
CCTCAGCGTCAAGTGACTTCCAGGTCACATGGTTAAGGGGTGATTTAATGTCAGGAACCGAGGCTTTAAAAGGCAAATGTGCGAACCCGGACACCTGCCTCCTGGTGCGAGGAGCGTGTGTTTCACCTGCAACTCCCTCGTCGCCCGCTGACCGGGGCCGGGCCTCCGTGTGCGCTCGGCTGGGTCAGCTCCCGGCTCTGCAGCGGATTCCTGCTCCTGCATCTCAGACGCGTCCTAAGCATTTGCTGCTCCGCTTTCGGCCGCGATTGTTTCCGGGAAGGATTCAGAGGAGCTCCCTGCTCAGATGGGGGGAACTGCGTTGGTTTAGGTGATGTCTGGTACACATGTCTCCATTCACGCGCTGCCCATCCATTCAGCCACCGCGGGGCCTGGGGGTGGGACGGCGGCTCTGGTCTGTCTCAGGGTCGGGGATCCCGCAACCAGGCACCTGGCGGTGAAGACCTTGCAGAGACCATGGGGAGGAGGTGCGGGAGCAAAGCATTCCAGGCGCCCTGTCATGACAGCCGACAGCCGCAACAGGGCCACCTACCATGAGGGGAGTGTGGGCAGAGGGACGGGATGGTGGCGGGAGGCAGGAAGCCCCAAGGTGAGGCAGCCCAGCACGCGGTGCCCGGGAGGGAGCGGCTCAGCCAGGCTGGTGTGGCATCAGGGCAGAGCCCTGCAGCTGTGTCTGCAGCAGGCGCCGCCTCCCACTCCTGCTCCCACGGGATGGCGTGTCTCCCTCCGTGTCCCAGGTGTGGTGCCCCATCTGTCCGCTTTGAAGAAGGAGCCACAGATTTCCGGATCCCCAGGCAGGTGCCCTGTGATGTGGGCACTGACTTCACAGATACGTGGATACGTTTGTTTTTACATAAAAAATACAGTGACTCCAGTTCACATGTTGAAAGGATGATGTCATGACGCCGGGGACCTGAGCCTTTACGAGGCGAATGTGCAAACCCGACCACGGCCTCGGGGCGAGTTGCACGAGTTTCAGTTCGACTTCCGAGCGGCCCCGTGAGACCAGATCTTCGTGAGCCGTCACCATCTTTATTTTCTAAACACCGTGTAGTGATTTGGTCTTTTCCCTTTTGTGTTTGCCCCCTGCCCCCCAATTGTATTTCAATGACTGTCTTCCCGGCCTTTGGTCTGACCGGGTTCTGTGCTGGATCTGAATAGGAAGAACTGCAAACACACACGAGCTGCCTGTCAGTTTAAATACTATCCGTGCGCCGTGCCTCGCTGACCCGTCGGCACTCAGCTCACATGATCGGCTGAAAATGCCCCCAAAGCCAGCTCACCCTCATTCCGGCAGCTCCCAGGCACATGAAAACCAGCCGGTGAGACTCAAGCAGCAGGCGTACCGTGTCTAAGAGACTCCCTCACTCGTGGCTGCTTGAATTGTGGGAGCTGCCGGTTCTAGTTGTAAGGGGGACAGTGTATCCTGGGTTCGTGTCCACCTGGATGAAGGGAGGGCCGATCGTGCCCACGGGGTCTCACGTTGGCAGTGCGCCCTAGAGGAGGTTCACATCGCATTTACGTGAGAGAAATGGGCTCGCAGTTAAACACGGACCCTCGGAGGAGGACACCGACTGCTGACACTGGAGCGAGGCCCTTCACTAGTGTGTCTTCTTTTACAAACACACATTCTTACGAGTTAAGGGCCAGCCCAGATCTTAATCTACGGAAGCTGTCGAAGGACTCAGAGATCATCACAAGCTAAGTTTCATCCTCATGCACACGGGACCCGCACAGGACCCGCAGCCCCGCAGAGAACACGGACGCACCAGGGACAGGGGTCCCTGCACCCCTTTCACGGACCAGACATCCGTGCAGCTTCCTGCAGATAAGACCGCAAGCCGGCCTCTGAGGCGGGAGCCCTGGCCCAGGTGGCCGGGTGCCCACAGGGAGGCAGGCTCCGTCCTGTGGCCTCCACAGCAGAGGTCGGCCAGCCCGCACTCGGTGAGAGAGGAGTGACCAGCTCACAGCAGCTGCAAACAAAGGAACAAAAAGAGCTGATGGAGCTAGAAAAACAAAATGATGAGCTCAATAGTTTATCATTCCTCCTCCTCCCCATCTCCGCCTCCTCCTCCTGCTCCTAATCCCCATCTCCTGCTCCTCCTCCTCCTCTTCCAGCTTCTCCTCCTCCTCCTGCTTCTCCTCCTCCTCCTCCTTCTCCTCCTGCTCTTCCTCCTCCTCCTCCCTGCATCCTCCTCTTCCTCCTCCCCATCTCCAGCTCCTTTGCCCTCTCTTGCTTCCTCTGACTTTTGATGAAATGGCAGATGGGTGCTGATTGGCCTGGTTTCAAAGATGGTCCTAGCACCGAGCT
>NW_005872134.1:18153-21023 GCF_000147115.1 Myotis lucifugus
CAGACCACAGTAAGCTGAGACCGGGGGGAAAGGGGCGGGAGGCAGAAGAGGGTGAAGGAGGATAAATGGTGATGGAAGGAGACTTGACTTGGGGTGGTGAACACACAGCACAATATAAAAATTCTGTACTATAGAATATATACCTGAAACCTATATAATTTTATTAACCAACTAGGAGCCCAGTGCACGAATTCATGTACCTTGAAAGGAACTGTGGGCCAAGAGGCTGTGGTGGGCACAGGGGCAGGTCTCGGTCCATCCTCCACACCCCCGCCCGGCCCCTCCTGCCGTGGCCCCTGGTCCCATGTCTGCCGGCAGCCCTGCTCCCACCACCACTGCTCACACCCACTGACAGCCCAGAGCGATTGGGGCCTGCACCAGCAGCTGGTGCGAGCGGGGCCAGTGAGTCAGCAGGTGCGAGTGGCAGCTGCTGCCCCAATTGCCCCTCAGGAGCAGGTGGGGTGGAGAAGCCCTGAGGGGCAATCGGGGCCGGCAGCTCGCAGAGTGATTGGGGCCAGCAGTGGGTGGGAGCACCCTGCAGGACTGCAGTGCACAGGAGCAAAGAATTTTCAGTAACCACCAGAGGCTCACCCCGATGACAGTGACCAGAGCTCTGCCTTGGTCTGGTGCCCCCGCTCACCTGCTCCACCATCCCGCTGCGGCCAATGCCCGCCATGTTCTGTGCTCTGCTGCCTGCTGCTGACGCCCGCCATGGTCCACGCACACCCCCTGGTGGTCAGCGCATGTCATAGCGACCGGTTGTTCAGTTGTTCCACCGTTCGGTCTATTTGCATATTAGGGTGTTTTATATATATAGATGTCACCCCAATAAATTAAATAAATAAAAATTTAAAAAGAATATATTTAGAAAATGTATTTATTACTTCCTTTACACCAGTATTAAACTCAGAAAAGAAATCACAGACAAAATTGAATGATAGTATATCTTCTACATCTAATTTAAAATTTTACATATGATAACAACTGTTGTTAAATTATCCATAGCTAATTGATCTTAAACTGAAATAGATAATTAAGCATGTTCTAGACTATTAGTTAGTTTATATTTTCGGTATTTGCCTAATTAGACATTTCCAAAACTATTCATTTGCATTGGTTAATTTTTTACAGCATTCTATTGTGAAATTTTAAACTATTCTTTTCTTTGATGTTTACCCATTTGAAGTTATCTCCATAAGAGATAAAAATACATAGTCTACTATAATCATTACTGTGGACTTTTTTTCTTTCTCCATAGAAAAAATATTATACCATATGAGATAGGAATTTCAACTACTTGGAGTACATTGAAAGTTTTGACATAAATATACACCCTCATAGATATAAACACATACACACATACATAATTTTTAAAAGGAAGATTATAACTTTAGTCTGGTTACATAGAAATAGAAACATGTAATTTAAAATAATTTAAGCTTTACATTTTTACTTATAATATTTTTTTCTTATAAACCAAATTTAAAAGAAAAATAACTATTGGAATTTGGGTCATTTTATTCTCAAAGTATTTATTCCTGAAGTTTAGCAAAAGTGTATAAAAATATATAAGAACATGGTGGCAATAGAGTGAGATAAACATGTAACAATAAGCATTTGTCTTAGTAAATTTTTCATATATGTATGGTGTCCACATCCCCATGTATGGTGTCCATATCCCCATATATGGTGTCCACATCCCCATGTATGGTGTCCACGTCCCCAAGTATGGTGTCCACGTCCCCATGTATGGTGTCCACGTCCCCATGTATGGTGTCCATATCCCCATGTATGGTGTCCACGTCCCCATGGATGGTGTCCATATCCCCATGTATGGTGTCCATGTCCCCATGTATGGTGTACATGTCCCCATGTATGTTGTCCATATCCCCATGTATGGTGTTCATATCCCCATATATGGTGTCTACCTCCCCTTTTAGGGTTTGCGTATCTTTAAATCCTCACCTGAGGATATGGTTTATTGATTCTCTGAGGCTCAGTGTGGCTTCTTTAACTCTCTAGGGGTAGGGCTTTCTTCAGCTAGAGTTCAGGTCCTTCTGGGTGATGGTTGTTCTGCAGTTTAGCTGTAATTTTGCTGTGGTTGAGGGAGCCAGGCTGTTTCGGTGACTGGTGTTCTTCCTGTCTTTCCTCAGCCAATGGAAGGTCCCCTGGCTGCCCCGCTTGCCTCCTCACCAGCAGCCGCGAAGACCTCGCTCCTCCCTGCTTTCCGGAAGGGCAGCAGCTCTCGTCTGTGCATCTGAGTTTGAACTCCAGCACGTGTCCCTGAAACGCACGGATTCACGAAGGTGCATTTTGCAATGATTGCTGCTCCTGGGAACCGGCTAGTGGGTGAGAGTTTGATAAGAAACCACATTTCCAGTAATTACAGACATATTTGGTGTTTGAAACGATGATCATTTCACTCCTCTTAAATGGCTTTTCTAAATGCTCTTCTCCCGTTTCATTGTTCAAACACGATTACAGCAAACCCAGTAGCACATTAAGCAGGCAATGAAAACGCCCAGAGCCTGCTGCCCGCCCAGCGGGGGAGCCGCCTCTCCGCCTCGCTTCTGGGCTGACATGCGTGTCGGCTGCACTTGTCCCCTCGCCTTGGAGCACAGTCGGCCCTGATGGGGCGACGCCTCCAGCCGCTCACGGCCACAGGGCCTCTTGTCTCCCGCGCTCCTGGGCTGCGTGGCATGGACTCCCCGATCTTGTAAAGATGGGACATTTTCCACTCGCAAGTGGTTCTTGTATTTCCCTTTGCTCCCAGCTCGGCATTGACGGTCCCTGTGCATCGCTCCTTCTGCGTGGCATAGAGGCCGGGTGTGGCGTTTTCTCTTCCAGTGGATTTCTCGGGGGTTTGTTTT
>NW_005872134.1:21587-24217 GCF_000147115.1 Myotis lucifugus
TCAGGTTCGCTCAGACGCCGCTCCGTCCCTTCCCCAGGGTCAGCCTGAGGCGACTCGCTCCGGTGAATTGTGCCAGACGCTGTTCTATCGTGCAGAGGCGGCGCGGCTGCTTGGTGCTCGAAGGTAACGAGGCATAAAGGCGTCAGCACATACTGGACCAACTTTAAAACCGTTCAATGTGCATTTGGATAAAATGGATACGAAGTTCTGAAATCGAGGTCTAATTTTTTAATCTTATTTCAGATCTGTTTGTAGAATCGGTGTCACATGCAGCGACGAGAGAAAGGAGAATCCAGCATCTGGCCTGGGATTCAAAGCAAGCCCACACGGAGCCCGCAGGGAGCCCGCGGCCGCTCAGAGCCAACGCCGGGCGGGTCCCACGTTTGCTTTTGTCACAAGCTGCTCAGTTGCTGTCTGAGCCGTAGGAACGGTGAGCCGACACAGGAAGGGGTCACCGGAGGCACCCTTACAGCGCTCCCTCCTCCTTCACCGCATCCGCTCAGGTCTACACACACACACACACACACATGCACACACACAAACGTGTACACACACGCATGCAAGAATGCACACATGCACGCACATACACACACATGCAAACATGCACACACGCACACACACACACACACACCTCAGAACCATAAGTAAATGGGTTGCAGGCTCGATTCCCAGTGTGGGGCGTGCAGGAAGCAGCCAATCCATGATTCGCTTTCCTCTCACAGGCCTCTCTCTGTGTGTTTCTCTCTCACAGTAGGACACAGTCCTACCTGAACGGTAGCGAGCACATGGATTCCTGGGGGGGGCCGAGGGAGGTTATGGGAGAGAGCTGTACTACTACCAACAATGAAAATATATTTAAAAAGTATTTTTTCTGTGTCTTGTTTTGTCCTGAAGCCAAAAATATTAACAACAACAACAAAGAAATTGGGCTCAGTGGTTGAGCGTTGAACTATGAATGGGAGGTCAGAGCACAGGCCCGGGTTGCAAGCTCGATCCCAGTGTGGGGCGTGCAGGAAGCAGCTGGTCCATGATGCTCTCTCCTCATTGATGTTTCCATCTCTCTCCCTCTTCCTTCCTCTCTGATATGGATTTTAAAAATATATTTTAAAAAAGAAATTGGGGGTGAGTGGGAGAGAGACCCGTCGAGAGACCTGCAGCGACGCAGAGCAGCCGAGCCGGGCAGAGCCCGCCCCGTGGCTGGGCTTGGGGTCCAGTTTCCATCCAAGGGGAAACATGGGATCATTCGTTTCCTCTCAAAGGGAAACGTTTTTCCAGCAAGTCATTTCCCTCCTCTGTTCTCCTCACAACACAAACCGGAGCTGGGGCTCCTGACCAGCCCTCGGTGCGGGGCAGTCATGACCTTGGCATTTCCCCTGTCCTTCCCCTCGGCCTCCTTTGCCTGCGTGGGGGCCGGAGGCCAGAGGCCAGATGCCAGTAGTGAGGCGGGCATGGAGGTCACTGAGGGCGGTGGGAGCGGGAGGAAGCTTCTGTGAAAGTTCGGCTTCTTGATACCGAACAGGGCGGCCGTGGTCAGCGCTCCTGCTGCTCCCCGGGGGTGGCGGGTGGCCGATGGCTGGAGCGTGCGGCCCCAGTGCAGCCGCGAGGGGAGGGCAGTGGCCAGCCACAGAGAGGCCTGGTCTCTACTCAGCGGAGCCCTTCATGGGAACTCGTTCCAGAGGAGTCAGGCAACGTCGCAGAACCGGGGCGGCACGTGGGGGCCCCAAGCGCCGGGGTCTGTGTCTCAGGACCCAGGAGCTGGCGAGCTGGGGAGGCAGCCACGGAGCCAGTGCAGTGAGTGTCCAGGCCCAGGGGACGTGTTCGTCTGCTAAGGAGTCCCAGGCCCTGACGGAGGACGTGCTCCAGGAGAGCGGGCAGCTCCGGGAAAAGGTCTCCATCGATGCTCCCCCCTCGCTGCCCCCAAACCTGCTGAGCCGCCCGTGCGGACTCAGGAAGGCGCTGCCTGTATTGCCGGAGCGGTTTCCTCGCGCCTGCTCCCCGGGGCTGTGACTCTCCGGGAATCTGGGCCCTGCGTGATGTGCTCTGAGCGCTCTGCATCGAACCCACGTGTGGTGTTAGTGGGTTCTCTACACATACTGTAGGGCAGGGGTCCTCAAACTTTTTAAACAGGGGCCAGTTCACTGTCCCTCAGACCGTTGGAGGGCTGGACTATAGTTTAAAAAAAAACTGTGAACAAATTCCTATGCACACTGCACATATCTTATTTTGAAGTAAAAAAACAAAACGGGAACAAATACAATAGTTGTATTTGCATGTGGCCCGCGGGCCTTAGTTTGAGGACCCCTGCTGTAGGGGATGGAGCGGTACCCTCCCACATTCCAGAGGGCCTGCTCTGAGACCTGCTCCTGGCCTGGGTCCTGGATGTTTCTCTCTCATCGATGTTTCCAACTCTCTATCCCTCTCCCTGCCTCTCTGTAAAAATCAATAAAATATATTTTAAAAAAAAGATTAGGGTTAGTGCAGCGGTTCTCAACCTTGGCTGCACATTAGAATCACCCGGGAATCTTTTTAAAATCCTGATTTCTGGGCCTCATCCTCCGGAAATTCTGTTTCTTTGTTATGGGGTGAGGCCACAACATTAGTAACAAAGAAACAGAATTCCGGAGGATGAG
>NW_005872134.1:25854-27172 GCF_000147115.1 Myotis lucifugus
CCCTCTTCCTGAGCCTCTTCCAGGCTGATATGCGAAATGCCCGCCACATGCACTTTTCTTATGTCGTTTCCCAGTGCAGAGGAAGTTACAGACACAGGTTCACAGTATTTATCACCAAAATGAAGCCTGGGTCACGACTGGGAGGGACCTGAAACTCGCCTTCATTTGAAGGCAAAACCCACCCAGGAATCTGTCACCTTTGAGGGCCCTGCTCAGGGGACCCCGGTCCTCCCGGGCCGCTGGTTAGTAATCACGACGCTGGTGCTCATGTGCCCGGACGCCCCGAGCCTCCCCCAGCTGCTCCCCCGCCCACACCCGCCACGCAGGGGGAAGTTCAAATGAAGTCACACGAGAAACAGAAATGTAAAATTAAATATTTAATTAGAACTCTGATTTGCTTTAAAGATAGGTGGCATTGCACAGGCTATATTACACTCTCTTTATAATTTTTTTTTGACAAAAAAAAGATACTGTTCATTTTAACAGGCCACAGTAATATTAATTCATGGGTTGGAACTGAAAAATCCGCTAGAGATAGTACAATGTACATTATTGGGAAAATTACAGTTTTGTGTTGTAAAAACATTTATTTTTTTTAACAATTTACCTACATTAATCAAAAAATTACAGCATATTTAATAATTTTACAAATTCTTCATAAAAAATATATCTCTGTACAAAAAGGTCTTTTGCACCTAACTCATGTCAGCAGCATGTGGTGAGATGTCGGACGGGCGGTGACACGGGCCTGCTCCGAAAGCCAGCCTCCTCCTTCCCCTTCGTTATCATTGCTGTGTCGTCGTTGCTTACAAAATATTTTACAGGAGAAAAAGATTATTGCAGCTAGCTTGAAGGAAGGCAAGATGTGTGGGCCAAGCAGCAGCTTTAAAGAGCTTTAAGCACATAACCTGTGGTAGCGTGGGTGCCCCGCGCCAGGTCCCCGCGGGCCGGGACAGCCTTCTAGCAAGTTCTGAGGAGAGACTAGCTCAGGGAGTGACTGTGTCTATGGAGCAGGCTCTAGACCCACCTCCCAGGGCAGTTCTGTGCGCCTGGGGGGTGACGCCTCACCTGACGTGGGGGTCTTGGGCCTGTGTCCTGTGGGCAGGGACATGGGGATGGAGACGCGTACTCAGGCTCTGAGGTGGGGCACCTGCACCTGCTCGAATGACTCACTCGGATATGTACACAGTGTGTGTGCATGTGATATGTACACCTAAGCTGTGGAGTGACCCTGTGCCCGCACACCCTGCGTGCCGGGGCCTGGCCTGGCTGACCTCTGGGTCTGAGGAGGGGAAAGGGTGTGAACTCCAGGATGCAG
>NW_005872134.1:29673-31642 GCF_000147115.1 Myotis lucifugus
GGGCCCTGGTTTCAAGAACAATGACCGAGTGCCCGGCCGTGTGAGTTAAGATACAATCAGAAGGGCTGTTTCATTCACGTGTGAGTACGTATAGTTCCGTGAGCTTCTCCTTTTAAAGGAGGAGAGAAGGAACACAGGAGGAGACGTGCTGAGACCTCCTTCCCGGGGTCAGACACGCCCTCACATGGGGGGAGAGGGGGCGCCTGGCAGGCCCGCTGACAGGTGGTGAGGTGGGAGAGAGAACGTTCCGGAACTGCATGGCTCCCGGGGGCCCCTGGAGGCTGCGAAGGGCACAGGTGATGGTGCAGGAATGACAGACGCTTCCTGGCTGCACCTTGTCTGCAGGAGGTGGGTTTCTTGGAGAATCTCGCGGGGGAGGTGCTTGTGAAATGCACATGAAGAGGAGAGACGTCCCTGCGGTGAGGGGAGGTTTGGAGAAGCGGGTGGGATAGGTTTCTACCTTCACCAAGTTTTCAGCTGGTCCCCAGCAGAAACCTGAGAGCGGGCTCGTCCGGCTTGTGTGCAGGGACTCGCTTCTCCGGGAAATAATCAGTGAGCACAGAGGCGCCCTCTTTAATTCTGGGACAACCGCTGAGACTCCTCTCCCGGGCACAGCTTTAAAGCAAGGACACTGCCAACCAGGACAGAGTGGGGACGGCCTTGCGAGCAGCCATTACAATTTAATTTTGAAGTTTCATTCTGACTATTTGATTTTTCAAAAGAGCATAAGGACACATTTTAAAAGCTGCTTCCCGAGTCACTAAAATAAATAAATAAAACCACCCCCTCACACCAGTGTGGTTTTTTTTTTTTTTAAAGCCAGGGTGAGGTAGAAGAATCTACAATCTATAAATAAATATGAGACACATGTAACAGGCCTTAATGTTATTTCATGGGATCGCGATTTTTGTTACTATCTGTAAGGAGTGCTACTATCCCAAATCATATTTTACAGTGCGCTGGCCACGCCAAGTTCCTCCACGTAACACGTTCTGCCTGGAGACAAAATGTACATGGATTTATATGTCCTTCAACATTTATTTTTGCTTTTTTGTGACATCCATGTCAACCCCAAGGAAAGGGGCAATTTCATTTTAAGCTTTTTTCTCCAAGTTTTGACATTTTCCTGTTAAAATGTAGTTGGAACACTTTTTTCAAGATCTGGAACGTGCGATATTTCTTAGTACAGAGTAATGACTCAGTTTGTATTTGTTAAAAAAAGAAATAAATCAACAGTTTATAAATCACCGTTGAAAGCAGCCATGGAGACCCTGGTTCGGGCTTCCCCAGAGGGGGATGCCGCCCCACGGTCCCGCCAGCTGGTCGTGGCGCGTGAAGGTAGAAATACTATCCTCTCAATGGACACGAGACATAGCATGTTACTCCTAATCCCATCTTTCTCCTAGTGTATCCTCAGAGGCGTCTCCCTGGGACAGCGTGGCAAAGAAAGCAAGCAACGCCGCCTCCACGCGATGGCCTGGCCGGTGGTTCCGCTGCCGGGAGGGGGGGGTGGGCTCCTGGACAGGCACACACCTGGGTGCGTGTTTCATTCCTGAGCAGGTGCCTATGGGAGGCAACCGATGGATGTTTCTCTCACGCCGATGTCTCTCTCTCTCTCTCTCTCTCTCTCTGTCAATAAACATATCCTTGGGTGAGGATTAAAAAACCCAAAAATCATTGCCAGTGAGCATTCTCGATGTCAGGGAGAATATTGCATAGCGACAGCAAATTCATGTGCATGTGAGTGTGAGGACGGGCACGCGTCACACCACCACGGGGGCACACAAGGGCGTACCTGTGTTTGTAGAGGTAAAACGCAAACCCTGACAAGATGAGAGCGAAGAACGGGACCAGGATGGCGGCTGCGACGGAGCCGCTGCTGGTGCCCAGGTGGCGGTGAGCAGCGTCCTGGTCGGAGCTCAGGGCATCTGGAAGAGAAAGGGATACGTCCTCATGCTCACACTAATGC
>NW_005872134.1:31881-36308 GCF_000147115.1 Myotis lucifugus
ATTTTAGGGATACGTCCTCACACTCATACTCACACACGCGGGATACATTTTAGGGATTCGTCCTCACGCTCACACTCACACACACGGGGGATACATTTTAGGGATTCATCCTCACGCTCACACTCACACACGGGGGATACATTTTAGGGATATGTCCTCACGCTCACACTTACACACGCGGGATACATTTTAGGGATTCATCCTCACGCTCACACTCACACACGGGGGATACATTTTAGGGATATGTCCTCACGCTCACACACAGGCGGGATACATTTTAGGGATTCATCCTCACACTCACACTCACACATGCAGGATACATTTTAGGGATTCGTCCTCACGCTCACACTCACACGCGGGATACATTTTAGGGATTCATCCTCACGCTCACACTTACACACGCGGGATACATTTTAGGGATTCGTCCTCACGCTCACACTCACACGCGCAGGGTACGTTTTATAAAGGGAAGCACATTCTTCAAGAAGCGGGAGTTTAAGCCCATAAGGACCAAGTGGTCCTCATTCGGAAAGACTGTAGTTCATGGACATCTCTCTGACCAGGACCCTGCCCTCCCCCCGAGACCAGCAGGGTGCCCTATGACCCTCCCGCTCCCGCTGAGCAAGGCAACGGGTCTCACATCTGACATGTGCCCATGGCTTCCGCCACCTGCCTTAGCAGAGGGCATCCTGTGGTGTCACCTCTGCAGACGCGGACGCATTTGCTGTCCTCTCCCGTCCTCAGCTCAGACCCGCAGGTACAGGTCACGGAAGGGCCTGACCGCCCCGGTCTCTGTGCAGAAGGCAGTGCGCTCCCAGCGTGTGAGCGTGTGTGTAGATTCAAAATCCAGGGCAGAGCTCGGACGCTCTCAGTGCAACGCAGCTCTGCCTCCTCAGCGGGTCTGCACACACCGGGGGAGGGGGAGGGGAGGCGGGGGGGGGGGGGCCTCAAAAGCCCCGCCTCGCCCAACAGGAGATGCGACATTTAGTGCTACTGCGTCTTCGCATGAGACGTGCCCTTCAAGCCGCCTCGGTTCAGTGTCCCTTTATGACAATCCCCTCTTTCCGGTCCATCTACCGGCTGGACACAATTAAGAGGTCGTTCGTTTTGTCCCTAAAACAGGGCTTGGCCCTCACTCTGAACTGAACGGGCGTTTTTCAGTCAATCCTCACACCCAGACGTTCCTCGTCCGTTGAGTGATAGGGATTCGTCCTATCCGTTCAGATCATTCCGTGAAGCACATCGCTTTTCCTGACCATAACCTCGTCTCACACGAGAATGGAGGTCACGTATTAAGTCGAGCTGGTGTTTTGTGAGGTTAGAAGGCCCTGGGGACACGCAGAGGGAAGTGGCCGTAGCGAAGGGAGAGTCCAGGTCGGGTCATCTGATGACTGAGCTCCGACACCTACAGAGTCCGGGGGGCCGGCCTGGGAGGAAGTCAGGGGGCAGGTGCCCCAGGGCGGGAGGAGGGCAGCTAACAACACGTCCGGTTGGAGCCAGAGAGAATGCACCCACACTGCTAACACACGCAGCTCTAACACCTCCGTAGCTAACGCTTCTGCTCTACTCCACCACCTAACCATACAGTGGCCCAGCTTGCACAGCATCGCGTACCAAGTCTGGAATGGTGGGGGAATTGCAGTATTTTATGGTTAATTAACCTTTCTGATTGGGGTTTTTAAAAAGTGTGATGATACGCAGGTTGGTGCCTTCCCTTGGGAATCCCTCAGCTTGATAAAGATCTCACGAGTGACAAGGAATTCATCTGTGACCAGCATCACGAGGTATTACTGCCACGTGCCTCAGGGAGGCGCTGTGCTCCCAAGCCTAATGGCCATGCTCTCCTCTAGCCGATGACCACGCTCACATGGCACATCTACGGTGGCGGCTGCTGCTATTCAGAGGACGCGCAGCGCGATTCATGAGGAAAGTGCGCGCCCTCTTCTGTGTCAGCAGCAGCGGGAGTGACGGCGGGCTGTCGTGTGGACAGAGCTTGGGCGCCAAGCAAATGCTTGCACCGTCGCCTCATCTTCCCACCCCGGGAACTGCTTCCCCAGGGAGCCTGCAGCTGGAGGAGCAGCACTGGGCTCATCTGGATGCGAGAACAGCGGGTTTCCCCCTGTAACTCCCAAGGTAACACTCGAGCAGCAGAGAAGGGATCGGAGGAGGGCCCGTCTGTCTGTCTGTCCGTCTCCAGTGAGCGTTCCCTCACATATGTCCGGGGCGTCTTTCCGCGTCAGTGTACAGCCCTCGCGGCCGTAATGAAGTCCCCGGGATGAAATCACTGCTTTCTGCTTCGTCTAACACACCACACGATCACGTGTTGAGGTGATTCCTTCGTGACAGATGTGTGCCTGTTGGAGGTTCCTCTCATCTCAACTGTTAGAAGCTCCCGTCAGACTCCCCTGAGCAGGCAGAGGACAGCTCTGACCTGTGTCTGTTACAGATGTTGAGGACGCCCTGGCCGGGCGGCTCGGCTGGTTGGAGTTCCGCCCCCTGCACCCCAAGGTTGGGGGTTTGCTCTCGGTTAGGGCAGGAAGGGAGGCAGCCAACTGACATTTCTCTCTCTCCCCCCCCGCCCTTTCCCCTTTCTCTAAAAATCAACAAAAACATATTCTTGGGTGAGGATTTTTAAAAATTCTAAAGATAGAATTGCTCTTATGGGATAGGTCAGTGGTCGGCAAACCACGGCTTGAGAGCCACATGCGGCTCTTTGGCCCCTCGAGTGTGGCTCTTCCACAAAATACCACGTGCGGGCGCGCACGTACAGTGCGATTGAAACTTCGTGGCCCATGCGCAGAAGTCGGTTTTCGGAAAGGAGATAGACGAAACAAGTATACAAGATGCCTGTGGATGGGAGAGTTGGAAGGGGTCGACCTCAGCGAACGTACCTCCATCAGACTGAGGACGTTTTTAGCAAAGGCCAGCTCAGGAGGACCCTAATTAAGTTATTAACAATGCACCTGCCTATATAGTGTAAGTTTAAAAAATTTGGCTCTCAAAAGAAATTTCAATCGTACTGTTGATATTTGGCTCTGTTGACTAGTGAGTTTGCCGACCACTGGGATAGGTGAACATTGCCCTGATCTGAAGGGGAGGATTTGTTTGTGTCCTTCTGTACGAAATGGCTAAGCAGAAAAAAATAAAATAAAATGAAGATAGAGTTGCCGGATGAAAGAGTTTTGCCAAATTGTCCGAATCTACCCATCACAGCTCCCACAGCAACACCGCGGGCCTCTCTCACCCCCCCACACGTCTGAAGCCTTTGCCATTTGCTCACTACCCCCCCTCCCCCTCTCTGCTCTGAAGTATATACTTTCCGTTGCTCTTTGGTGGCTTCTAGTTACTCTGATTTACAATTTTCTTGGTGACGGAGTTTGATGGATTCTTTGAATGAGTGTTACCTTCCTCTCTCCCCGTCTTGAACCTCTCCACGCGGCGAGGACCTGAACGCCACACCTGCGCGCTCACTGCACCCCCGCTGGGCACTGTCTCACTGGTGCCCACTGGGCTCTCACACACGCCCGTGGCTCCCTTTGGTTTTGCCCTTCAGGGGTCCTGGCCTTTCTCCTGATTTCTCAGCACAGCCCCACAAAGGCCACCCGGCGTCTCCTTGGAAAGCAGCCCGCAGCTCACCTTGCCTCTCGAGCTTGAATTTCCCGAAGTCTTCCCCACGGACGTCCCCTTGGAAGGTGAACCCTCCTCTCTCGAGCCCCGAGGAGACCTGGTGGGGGGACAGGAGGGAGAGGCACAGCGGGGACTGAGGGCCTGTTCCCCCCGTATGGCTGCTGTGTTCTCGTTCAGGGGTCACAGGCCTTCATGTTCGCCGCTCCTCGCAGTGGCACTTTCCTAGTCACCCTCTCACACATTCGGCTGTGAGTTCAGCTAACAGACACGTCCCGCTCCCTGTGGCCTCCCACGTGGTGGTAACTTTACAACCTATTCCTCCGCCAGCCACCCCCGTGCAGGGGACAGACACCTGGTTCCCACAGAGCCCCGGGGCCTGACACTCGCTTCCTGCCAACCGAGGGCTGATGAGCAGCAGGCGAGGCTGCGTGCCCGTCAGGCGGTGAGTCAGAGCACAGCTGGTAACTTCAGAGAAGCTACGGAGCATCCCTGCTCCTCTGGCAGCGGCATTGCTAGGACGTTCCGAGTGGCTGCCAAAGGCCTCGGAAGGAGCTGGCGGCCACTCCCAGAGGGCGCAAGGCGGCGGTGAGCACAGGGTCTGGTCCCCGCCATGCGCTGCCTGGTCCCCGCAGCCACAGCCCAGTGCTCCGGGCCCAGCAGTTTCTCGTCTGGGGACGCGGTTTCTTGTGGCATAAAGCGAGGGCCGAGGGCCACCGCGCTGATTCCCGTCAGAGGCCTCCAATTACATTAATGTTGGAAACCGAAGCGGATGGGCCGGGTTTTCAGCACAGACCCTCCCG